>NW_016193061.1:419-3340 GCF_001687245.7 Rhagoletis zephyria | reverse complement strand
TTTTCCTTTGCCTTTATCCTTTTCTTTATCTATTTACGTACTTACCTTTACTTTAAATCTTGTATTGGTCTTTATCTAAGTCTTATTCTTTAACCGTTTATTAGCACGTTTCTGTTACATTAATACCATTTGCATACTACATTTAAGAATCTATTGATTCCGTCCCGACCATTTCCGTGTGCAATTTCCGTTGCACTATTTCCGTGCGCAATTTCCGTTGAATTTGCCAATTTACTCCCAACCAACCAACCGCATCTAAAGAAGTTTCACTTAAAAAAAAATTTTTTTAATTTCGTGTTAATAATTGAGAAGCTTTATTTTCCCACGTTTATAATTGTATACGTATGCTTGGCTGTATACTTATGATCATAAATATATGTATACGTACGTATGTATAGTAATTATTTAAACACTTCGCAGCGTGTTGCCCACAACAAGAAAATTAGTTTGTTATCTTTAGCGGTCAGCGTTCGCAAATTCTCTGTGTTTGTTCGTTTATTTATTTATTATTTTTTAGATTACTTCTACGATCCGCGAAATTTTGGCGCAATTATCAAATTTGGCATCAAAAAGTACATATAACATAAATTACATGCGAAGGGTGGGCGAAAGAAAGCAATGATTTGTGTCCGAAAAAGAGACATAGGAGTACAGCAGTGGTAGCTTAAATTCTACGCCTCTTATGGTGACTGTTTAGTTTAGTCATAAATTACTGTTTAAATTAGCATAAGAGTTTTTTTAAAGCAAACAAAAGACAAACAAAAAAATCAGAGGATTCAAATGTATAGTCCCAGGACACAAGGGTGTGAAGGGTAATGAGAGTGCTGACGAGCTAGCCAAGGAGGACGTCCTCTTAGACGCCACACTAATGACAAATATACCAATTGCTCTTAGGGAAATCAAAATATCACAAGATCTGCTCATGTCCCGCCAAGCGGGCGAGCTTTGGAAAAGAACTCAGGGTTGCAGACTTGCAAAAATTATGTGTAATTCATACGATAGGAAATTTACTAATTTCGTAATATCAACAAGAAGACCAAACTCGAGGCTCCTGATAGGATTGCTAATAGGGAATTGTTTACTAAAAGCTTAAACAGACGGCAGCGTTGATTCGGCTTAACTCGTACGTAATCCGGATCAACTGCAGTTAATTGCCGAGTTGATCCTATCCTACATACTGGTTCGGTAATATATGCTATATGATATGATTAAACTATCAAGTCAATAGACCAACTCTTAGCATCTTTTTCACCAATGCTTGGAACAATTTTGCAAAAAAATTCACTGTTCCGTTTACTGAATACTCGTATATGCATGTAAATTAGGGTGGTCCAAAAAAAACATAAATTCGGAATTTTAATGCCCTTACATCCTAGGATTGTTCTATGTATACCGAAAAAAAGTATGCCCCTGTTTTTTTTGGAATCAATTTTTTATTTTTTTTGAATCATATAAAATACATAGATGGAAATCTGTGAGCGCTTTGAGCAAACTCTAAATTTTTTTTTTAACAGGGATGTAGTTTTTTCCGATTTAGAACAATCCTAGTCGGTGAGAGCATTAAAATTCCGACTTTACTTTTTCCACATGCATTTTTGGACCACCCTAATGTGCATATAAGTAAATATCGCCTCCCTCGTTCAAGAGTTCACCCAATAAACATTATTTATGGAATATTCTGACTTAGCGGTGTGCACGTGGCTCCATCCCGTAATAGAATTTTACTATTATCTATATTTCACCATATTAACAATTAGCATACATAGTATGTATATCTACACATTGTTGCAAATACCTCTAATCCAATTATAGCGGAAGCCTTTACTCTCCCCAATGCAGTGGCAGCCAACAATCATATATGTAGTTTGGCGGAAGAACACTTTCACTGCTTAGTCCAGCACAGCATTGCGCTGAATACTCGTACGCTCCGACCAACCACCCATAAATTGTCAATTTCACGATGATGTTGCACAGCCTTCCTGCATATCTGCGGTGCTCACAAAAGCAGAGCATTGTGAACGCGCAGCACCAATCTGATCCACATCGTTCAATGGCTATTCAAAAAGCATCACCTGCCCGCCGCACAGCAACCGAATACCAAATAAAAATCTGAACAAGTTGCAGTAAATTAGTGATTTTACGGAGGTCAGATATGCAAAAATGCAGCCACACAACTATTTCTATTGTTTTGCCACAAATTTACTATGCAGCTGCTATTAGCTACCACTAGCCTCTACCGCTGCTGCTGGTGATTCTGTTCCCTCTGCTGCTGGTGATTCTGCTGCTGGTCACAACTGCATGCGCCGTTGCTGATGAAGTTGCGTGCAGCGCTGAACGATGATGCTCATGGCGATCGTGCTTGTGATGATGTTGTCTGTCATTGTTGACGTTTGGCTGCTTGGTGTGGCGTATTATTATTGTTAGAGGCAATCCTTTCTTGTTGCCACCGTTTTGCTGGCGAAATTGCAGTGCGTTGATGGTGGGTGTGCTTGCTTCTAAGTGTACATACATAGTTGATATTTGTAGTTTCAACGGTACAAGAATTGCCTTGTAAACAATTTGATTGGCCATTAAGGCAATGATAATATGCACACCACCCACAGCGTGAAGTACGACAAGCAGCGGCAGACGAAATGTCGAGTGGATTGGCTGAGATGCAGTAAGCACCAGAAATTATTAAATATAAATGTACAAATAATGCAATCGTACTTAAATAAGGAAGAAAGAGTTGTGTGTGCATGGCATACGCGATTTAAGTGAAACACAATATTATATGTGTACGTATATGAGGTATTCTTCGTCAACTGAAGCCAAAAATTTGTTCCGGTAAATAAAAAAAATATATCGGTCACATTTTTGAAAATTCGATCAATATCTATCTCTATCTCTATCTCTATCTCTATCTCTATCTCTATCTCTAT
>NW_016193061.1:0-194 GCF_001687245.7 Rhagoletis zephyria | reverse complement strand
ATCTCTATCTCTATCTCTATCTCTATCTCTATCTCTATCTAATGATCTATAAAGGACTAAAATTCCTTTTCAGTTAAAAAAAAGTTCGTATCAATAACACATGTGGGTTGGATGTTCAAAAAATTCTGAAATATCAACACACCTGCAACAAGTAACGAACTTTGTAATTTCATTGAATTTGTAATTTACTTTTA
>NW_016193060.1:0-3340 GCF_001687245.7 Rhagoletis zephyria | reverse complement strand
AGAGAGAGAGGTGTCGCGTAGAAAAAGGTGGCAATTGGGTGCACAGTGCTGCTGCTGTCCTGAAGTCACCGAGTGTCCTGATGGTCAACTTCAATCAAGTCAGGTGGAAGAGGGCAGGCAGCAATTAGAGGCAATTTGCTGAGCAAACAGTGGCCACCGCTACCGCCGATTGGCTCCATCGATCGCGCCTCAGCTGCTATTCCTCCGCTACGCTACGCCGACGGCGCCCGGGAGCGACTCACTTCAGAAGAAGAAGAAGAAGGGAGAGAAAGGTGACCAGAAATGGCAATTAGCGCCAGTGGTTGATGCTGTGCTGCAGTGATTGATTTTGGTAGTCTTACAACAGTGTGTGTGTGTGTTTACACAGCTCCCAGAATGGCCGTTGTTTGTTTTTTGCCCTGCGCGTTTTGTTTGTTGGAATTGTTCCACCGCCAACACTGCCAATACCAGGCACCAGGCAGCCAAGCAGCAAGCAACAGCAGCAAGTGCACAAATTCAATTAGTGGCCAGTGGACACCGATGATGNTCGGTAGGTCGAGGCTAGAGGTAAGGTGAGGTAGACCCAATCAGCCATGTCTGCAAATGGGAGTTCTAATTTTAGCAGTGTGCGTCTTCTCTGTCTTCTTTCTCGGTGACATCGTCATCACTGCTACGGCTGCTGTTGCCAGCTTGGCACCACTGACACCACCGAACACAGTGTGCCTGTTAATTAATACTGCCGATCGGTATCGAGTGCTGCTGCTGCTGTTGATTTGTCAGCCTCTTTCTTTCTTTCTCTTTCTCACTGTCCACAGCAAAGTGTTTGCTTAGTGTTCACTGCCAAATGGCTCGAATTCATTAATGGGCAGTCGGAGTGCGGGGAGAAATAGAAATTGAGAGATCTTCTTTCTTCTTGGAATTGTCGCACTGAGTGACTCTCGGACTAATTAAATCGAAAAACACCGAGTTGAGTGCCTGCACTTTTGATTCATCATTCTCGCGCTCTAGCTCTTCTCAATTTTTTCTCCGTTCCCAGGTCAGCTCAGCTCATATCGATTTCGGCGACATTTTGTTGTCATTGTTGGCTCCCTTCTTTGCTTGCTGCAATTGCACATCGGCAGTGAAGTAATGGCACAAAGGAGAACGCCACCGAAAAACATTTTCAGTACTACTTGTGAGCTAGTATAGCCGAATTGAATTGAAGCTTTGTGAGCCCCCTCACACTTTTTTGAGCCGATTACTTCTGACTCTAAAGAAGAAGAAGAAAAGTGAAAAATGAGCGATAATTTGCCAAGAAAGGCGATTGGCACTGGGTAAGGACATGGAATCAGCCATCGGAAAATGATCGAGCCCTTTTGCCGATCAGCAAAGTGCCGCCGTCGCCGCCGCCACTGCAGTACTTTTTCTTGGGTCTCACAATCAGCTCACGTAGCTCAACCTCAGAACCAGCCAGACAGTTCAATCTGTGCGGATGATGCGGCACAGTCCTGTGGCAGTCTTGACATCACCGCAACCATACACAGCCCTTTTCCCTTCCTTCCTTTGCTGTCAGCTTCCAGCAAGTCGAATTGCATGCTTCACTAGCACCTTTAACGAGCACCATCACACGATTTAAGCCTTCACCATCATCGCCGTCGTCTTCTTCTTCTTCTCCTGGAACTCTCTCTTCACTCGCACTCTGTCACTTTGCAGGCTCACTCATTCGTCCTTTTCTCAAAACGACCAGCACTTCCCTTGAATTGCTGTTGCTGTTGCCAGCATCGTCTGCCAACTCGTACCACTGTTGCCGCCAGTGACAGAGCGATGCAAATTGCCGGTGATGTGTCTCTCTCTGCACAGTCTTTCTGCGGTCTGCCTGTCTGTCTGACCAGCGGACCGTCGCATCACCTCTTCTTACTTGGCTACACAGCAAACCACTGCACTAATTTGATTAGCAGTGCACCTTAATGGTCACTTAGTGAGAAGGAAAGGGGGCTAGTTGTTACCAGAGCACTTCGGAGGAAGCAGGTACTTGGTTGATGGCTCAGTGAGCACTTTCATTCATTCACTGCTGCTGCTGTTGCCGCTGATTACAGTGGCTAGGCCACTGTGGGCCTGATTTATGGGCTCCACTGAAGCTCTACCACCAACGAGGACCAACTCAGTGTTCAGTGTTCAGTTTGGCCGTGAATCTCCACCACTGCAACAGCATCATCATCAGCAGCAACAGCAGTAGTGGCAGAAATTGGCACCGACAGCAACAACGAACACAAGCGACAGCCGCCAATTGAAGCCAATAAATCAGCGCGGCACTGCGAAAAGGTGTACGCTAGAAAGGAGCAAAGAAGGGGAGAAAACTGCAGACAAATAGAGGCAGAAAAGAGCAAAGAGGAAAAGGTGATCAGTTTGTATAGACAAACTGAGTTGGTGTTGATGTGTACCTGAGTGTGCATGGACTATCACTTATCTCACATGAACGAATGGGGGCTCCTGGCGACACAGACGGGGACTGACTGACTGTGAGTGTGAGTATTTGTGTTGAGAACGGTGCTGGCTGCCGTAGTGAAAGATGACTGCAGTGGTTGGCCTGCAGGCGATGGATGCTGCACACTACAACGACACTACAACCTGTGAATGGGCACTCCACACTGGCTCACTCACTCACACACATCATCCTCATCATAGGCTGGCCATCATATCACCACGATGTATCTCTTAATTATCGGCCAATTTGCAACACAAATCGTGCCTCTCTCTCTCTCTCTCTCTCTTTGCTCATCATCCATTGCTCATCACTCCACTCACCACCACCACCAACTACTTTTTCTGCTGCTTCTCTTGAAGTGCCCAACGCACTGATTTAATCGGCGTAATCTGTGTGTGTATAAACAGTCAGACAGAGATTGTCACCACGCAGTGGGGCATTGTTTTGCATTACCATTACCAGTGCCTGGCGCAGAGACCCCATTCAGCAATCACAGCCACAGGCTGGTGATATCTAATTTCCACATCGATCCACTTTGGGCTCGAGTATCATCGCACAGCAGCAGCATCGACAGCTGTAGAAACTACCGGCAAGAGTCGGCTCAAGTGGATTCAAGCACACACATATGCACACATACACAGCTACTGTGCAACACTCTATTGACAGAAGAGAAAGAAGAAGCCGTGTCAATATTTGTCCGCCACCGCAGCAATCAACAGCTCATTACGAGTGTGCATGTATGTGCTATCTTATCAGGCCCTCCAGGCAATCGGGACCGCTACAACTGCTGCCAATGCTTCTGCTGCTGCGCACTACCTTTCCCTGGCTAAGATCAATCACAGTATGTAATGCAACAAGTGTGTGAGTGCCTGTGTTTGCTAAGCAATGAAAAGTGGA
>NW_016193057.1:0-3341 GCF_001687245.7 Rhagoletis zephyria | reverse complement strand
ATTTCATTTCGTTTCATTTGTCTAAGGTCTGACAAGAGCAGTAAACTTTACCAATTCCAGTGCAATTCGTTTTTTGTTTGTGTTCAACTGAAGCCATTGGTCAGGCGCATCTCAATTTATTTTAATTAAAAACAATGAAAATTTAGTGCATCCAAAGACGCGCATGCGCGGTGACATTCCAACATAAAGTCTGTTTCATATGAACAAATGAACGTTGAGCGTTGCTCAATCAAAGCAACATCTCCCAAGTGCGCGCTATGATCAAAGTTCATGAACTGCATTGCTCTCCCTCCTCCTGCTTTTATTAAACTGTGCCACTTGGCTTATATTTCGGCAATATTACTACTGCCTTCCCCTTGTGTATGTATGTAGGATTGTCGCCTTCGAAATCACCCAGTACAACTGGTAATTGCGCGGATCATTAAAAAAACTTATGTTTGTGGGGGTGTTTTTTGGTCAATTCACGCGCGTCATATTAATCCCATTCATTGAAACAATCCGTCACAATGCTTGTCGACATTTACATGGTTTATCATTTTTTACATATGAATAATCTTAGTACCCCAGTAGGAAAATGTTTGCTCATAAGGAATATGCCTTAACGTCTGAGTAGTACTTAATGTTATTCGAAAACTCTTTAATCGATAGGTTACACCTATTAAGAAATCAAGAAACCAAAGTTGTCGATATTTTAATGAAATATTTGAGAGTATCGCAAATTTGTTCAGAATTCTGTATCGATTTTTTTACCAATCTTCAAAGAAAATCATTTATACGGCTGAGTTCTAAAAGGCCCTATCTCAGATTTGCTTAATAAAATCAATGAATCAAGGAATAAACTTAAATTATCCGTCTTAAAAGTCCGTCTCATACACTTTTTTTTTTGTTAATTATCGCTAAGGATATTTTAATGTGACGAGAAGGATATGTTATATAAGTACAATTATTTTTGTTGAAAATTATGCTTACGAAGAATGTTTTTTATGCATATTTTGCAACACCATAAAAACATGTTTTTAACGCTGCTTACAATAACTCGCCTAATTCAGAAAATGATTGATGTAAATATAATTGGCTTAACGACGACAATTGTTTAGCAAGTAATGTGGCATGTTTGCAAGGGTTGACTTGGTTTGTGCTGAAACAAATGAAATCTTACAAAAAAAAATCTAAATGAACTTAGTTTGTGTTTTCGCTTACAACGGTATTTTGTATATACTTTCAATTGGCACTTTTATATACTCAAAATTCTGAATAAAAGGTGTGAAACTTTTATAAGATTTTTTTTGTTTTTTTTTTCAAATTTTGTACAAAGTTTGAAATGTGGATTTAAATATGTATATGGTTTTTGTTAGATAATGAGCTATACTTTTATAAAAAAAAAGATGATTAAAATTAATGTGGAAAAAAATAAAGAGACCGAACCGGGTGACCGACCGTAATATTTGAAGTTTAGTTGTATTATTTGTCTTATAAACCTTTAACCTTTTTTATTATATCCAGAATAGATGCATTTTTTCTAAATTACTAATTTTTCTAATTTCCTTTACAGGTTTAAAAGTGTTGCCGCTATTAAATAATTTAAGGTAAGTTAAATATCAGCTAATCTAAACATGGAATCACACAACGTATATATATAAAATACTAACATACTTACAAACATACATTAACAAATAAAGTAGTCATCTAGTGACAACTCTGCCAAAATCGCTTAGGCGGTTTCAGCGGCAAACAAGAAGAAGCACCAGATTTTTTTTTTATAAAATTCTTCTTAACACCTAATCATTTCTAGATAAGCTGCAAAAGAACTTTTCAAATCGGCAAACTCTTTATGACAGCAAAATAAACGAAAAATTTAACAGCTTAAATAAAAACATGGATCATATGTACACTCAGAAAAAAAAAAAATTTATTTTTAAACAAGCCTAAGAATTTCGGTCACAAAAGTACGGTGACTTCGAAAGTTCTTATACGCAGTACGATATTCTTATTTCCGCTTTTATCTTTTCTGTGCTTAGAGCAGAAAATTTTCTTATTAAAAACATTGTCAATTTTTGTCTAGGGTCCTTAATAAAGGCCCGGCTTTATGAGTAAGGAGGGCAATATAATTTCATCTTTTGATTTGTTTATAAAAATTCGCCATTCATTTGGCTTGTACCCCGAAGGACCCGTTTCCAGAAGAAAGCCTTGCACAATCTGAATTTATTTATTATGGACTTCGAAAAATTTAATATTGGTAGAATTAACATACAAAAATTGGTAGAAGTTGGTAGATTTTTTGAAAAAAAAAAAAAACAATATTAGATAGTTTTTACTTATTTAGGATAATTGAAAACGAATGCAGGTAAGATGGTTTTACCAAGGAATGAATTTTCGCCTCGAGGATTCTTAATGTCAACCTGAAGTATTTGTTGTAATCCTTAATGTCATTATGCGTAAACTTTGTTAGTGGCATTTTTGTTTTTGAANAAAAAAAAAAAAACAATATTAGATAGTTTTTACTTATTTAGGATAATTGAAAACGAATGCAGGTAAGATGGTTTTACCAAGGAATGAATTTTCGCCTCGAGGATTCTTAATGTCAACCTGAAGTATTTGTTGTAATCCTTAATGTCATTATGCGTAAACTTTGTTAGTGGCATTTTTGTTTTTGAACTTCTGCTGTCGCCTTATTATATGAATTCGCCTTAGAATAAATTGTATTTCTTTATAAAATAATAAAACATTCAACAAGAAACGTATAAATATGTAGTACATAGACAATGAAACAAAATGACAGCTGTTCAAATACATTTTGAACTGAAAAAGCGAACTCGCTACCAAAAGCAGTATAGAAAATTTCGATTCGAATTTTGTTCGATCGCGGATGCCTGGATTCTGGCCCTGTTTTACATTAAAATAAACAATTACTCTGCACTTCAAAATTGTTTGATCAAAATTAGTTTTGAAATGCTTTGTAGTAATTTTTTATATGGAAAAGAGTCATAACACCGTCAGCAAAAAAATTACCATAAAGCACCGCGATTTTGTAGAAACTAGAATTTAATAAGCTATAAAACTGCATACCAAAAATTATTTTAGAAATTAAAATTAAACTGCTTGGAATTGGGATGAACAGTTTGTGGGATTTTTATAATTTTTGTACAAAGTCTGAAATATAGATTTATATGGTATTTGTTAGATATAAATCTATACTTTTATGTAAAAATAATGAACCTTAAAAAATCAAAATAAAAGTAGGCAAAACTAGTAAAAATGTGGATATGCTATCTTTTTGCGCGAGGTTTACGTATATTTTGTTGTTGCTTATGGTCTCTAAAGTGCCAAAAATATATTTTATG
>NW_016193056.1:0-3341 GCF_001687245.7 Rhagoletis zephyria | reverse complement strand
TGAATTATTGCCGTTTAACTACAATGAAGCTGTAGCAGTACAGATGAAAAAGTATGAAAATAAATTTACCAAAATTATTTAAAATGTTTAGTTTTATGCAGCGTTTTTGCTGCATTTAAAATGCACTATTTAGCATTTTCGAACATATGTTTTCGAAGAGCGTTCGTGCTATCGCAGTTAACAAATGTACATTTACGCGAGTTCTAAATCGTATGCTTTTGACAAACATCCGTGTTCCAGTCGCTTAAGGGCCCTTTACATAAGACTTTCCACGCTTTGCTTGACAGTTCGAACTTTGACAACAAAGCGTGAAGCGTAGAAGGTATGCTGCAATAAACGCTTTGACAGCTTCTGCGTTCTCCTTTCCTTCCATATTTTATCCCTGTAANGAGCAATGATAATTCCTATTTACCTTATTTTTGTCATTAAAATCAAATGCAAGCGCACGAGAAAATATACATGTAGACAGCTGATTACCAAAGCGCGCAAAAGTTGAGAGTTGCCCATGATTTTGCTTTGCTTTGCTTTCCTCGCATTCTATTTAGCAAGGCTCATATAAAATCATGTATTGAACTTATCCGTCAAAGCGGAATTATGAAGCAAAGCGAAGCAAAAGTCTTATGTAAGTGGCCCTCCGCATTCCGCATCTATCACGATAAATTCGCACAGAGAAGAAAATAGATTTTGATCACGCGTTATATGGAAGAAAACGCGCAATAACCTCCACAAAAAAAAAATTCTAAAAAATCAACGGTAGTTTTTAGTGACTTTAAACTTACACCTTGTTTTACTAAAATTGAACGGGCTACAAAACTGCATACTCGAAAATTTTCTAGAAATTCTGAACAAAAGTTTTTAAATTTTGATGAAAATTTTTTGAATTTTTGTGAGATCTATCTAAAGTATAATTTTTATATGTCACTTCACGCCCATTCATTGATATTTCGTAAAACTCAGATACTCCGTTTATAAGCTTCGTAGACGTACAATGATCCCAATGATTTATAACGCTTAATTAATTTTTGTTGTTGTGGTAAAAAATATACAAAAAATTAATTGAAAGGACGATTTCTAAGGTAATCATATATTTAACTAGCGTAAACAAATTATTTTAAGACAAGCTTTTATTAGTGGTTAATAGAAAAATAATAACCGATCCCGAACCACCTAACGGAAAATGTTTTTTGGGGTAATTTATTTCTATTTAAGTATTATAGGTTGTAAATTTGAAATAAAATCGGAGCCTAAAAACAGACAGGGCGACTCCCTTTCATGTGACTTATTTAATCTCATGTTGGAGAAGATAATAAGTGCGGCAGAACTGAACTGCTCAGGAACAATTTTTACAGAGCGTGCAATTGCTGGTGTATGCCGATGACATGTTGTTGTAACAGCAAACAGATTCTCCAAAGAGTTTTTGGGGAGTGTTGCTGAGGTGACAGTCCTTGGCCAGATATAAATCTGAGTCGTTCCGGTTACATAAACCCGACTGTCGTGGGAACGTATGCCGATGACATCGACATCATCGGTAACAAGACCGCGAAGTCGGTTCCGGCTTTTCTAAGTTGGATAAGGAAGCAAAGCGGATGGGGCTGGTGGTAAACAAGTACAAGACGAAGTATCTCCTGTCATCAAACAAACAATCAGGGCATTCGCGTCTTGGCACTCACGTCACTGTTGACAGTTATAATTTCGAGAAAGTGGAAAATTCCGTTTACTTGGGAACCAGCATTAACACCGAAAATAATGTCAGCATCGAAATTCAACGCAGAATCACTCTTGCCAAGAATTGCTACTTTGGACTGAGTAGGCAATTCAGAAGTAAAGTCCTCTCTCGACGTACGAAAACCACATCTATAAGTCACTCACAATTGCCCGTGCTGGTATATGGCGCAGAAGCATGACAATGACAACATCCGATGAGGCGGCTCTTGGAGTATTAGAGAGAAAGGTTTTGCGGAAGATATACGGGCCTTTACGCGTTGGCGACGGCGAGTACCGCAGACGATGGAACGATGAGCTGTATGAGCTTTACAACGACATGGACATAGTGCAGCGAGTAATCAGCGGCGTGGCGGCAGTTCAATACAGCGGCTCTGAAGTATTCAGCTCGGAACCCGCTGGTGATAGCAGAGGAAGAGGGAGGCCCCCACCGCGATGGAAAGATCAGGTGAAGAAGGACTTGGCTTCACTTGGCGTTTCCAATTGGCGTCAGTTGGCACAGAAGAGAACCGACTGGCGTGCTTTGCTGTACTCGGCCAAATTCGCTTAGGCGGTTACAGCGCTAAAAAAAGAATTTAAAAAAAAAATTAACTCACTATTATTAACCAATTCCAAATGCAATTTTGCCTTTTTTTCGTTTTGCAGTTTGGGGACCTCGTTAGCGTTACTTTGATTAAACAAAATTTTGTTAAAGTCTCATTTTTTTCTTTATTTTTGGTTAATGTCGTAAAAAGCGACGGTTAACAAGGAAATCATTCAAATCGGTTCACTGAAAATCAAAACTAAAGATCATTTCACATCACCAATCCATATCAACCCTCTTGGAAAATAGCTTATGCTTTAATTGCAGCACCTTGTTGCCACTTGCAAGTAGTGGGAAGGATTTAAATTTCGGAGAAAGCTGCGTCGCATGAATAACGCTTCATGTGACGAAACATCAAGCGATGTAACATCAAGTGATAAAATAGTCACACGTGAAAAAATCGCTTAAAAAATTGCTCCAAAAAATGTAAAAAAATAAAACTGGTGTGTAGGGTTTAAATGGCCAAATATAAATTAAAACTAATAGCGGATGATGGAAATCACGTGATGGAAATCGTTTCATCAGAAATTGCAGTCCCGAAAATGTGTGAAAATTATACCTTCTAAAAAATTACCAGAAAAAGCGAGACTAAATATCTAAAAAGGAACTTTTCATTTCATCCCCTGGAGCCGCGATATCACTTGATGGGCTTTTCGCAAAAGATTTAATGAACATTTCGGTTGCCATACGCACCTTCAGCAACAGAAAATGGCATGCGATCTGATGTAAAAAGGCCATAACATCATAAGGAAATGAGAGCACATTGTGCCAAAATATTTGTCGGAATCACAACAAAAATTTCAATTTTATGTTTCAGAACTGGAATTACAAAAATCACATGAGAAGTCAAGAAAGATAAATAAAATTTAGTGCCAAAAAGGCTTTGCGGCAAAAAAAAAGCAAAGATCAGAAAGCCATGGGGCGAAATCTACAGAATGAAAAAGACTTTGCATTCATCTCACCGAAAATCTATCGAAAATTATGGCAGAAAATGTGTCGCATGGTCGGAACAAAGTATTGGCACAGCAAAATTTTC
>NW_016193055.1:0-3341 GCF_001687245.7 Rhagoletis zephyria | reverse complement strand
TACACTTATGCCATTTTACAAAGTTTTTTTTTTTCAAACGCGTGCACACATCATGGACGAGCCCCCATTTGTAGGGATAAAACTGTTTGTTATGCTTTTACTCGTTTATTTCACAATGTTTTAAACGCTTAAATTAGTCATATATATAAGTATGCGTTTCGTGAACGCGACGGTTTGGCGACCGTGTTTCTCCTTTTGTATGTACACATCAACTGCCCTAACTCTGTCCTTGATGGATACCTAAATCTACGTTCAGCTCTCTAGCGAGCGTTGCCACCTACTGATGTCCCATTCCCACATTTACTGTGGAAAAGCAACAATAATTTGAAAAAATGGTAGAAGTGATAGCTATTTCGGAAATCACCACATTTCCTCATCAGACTTCTTTCAGTAGGCTTCGAACCGACGGTCCCACTGACTCAGCCATTTGCCTATTCACCGTGATAAGTACGCCTTGTAAATTATCGTTTGCTTTTTTCCACTATTTTCATTTTTGTTATGCCAACACAATCAAGCGCAGCTATTCCGCTGCAATTCACTTGATCAAGTGGTTGTTGGTATTGTTGGTCTTTCGCTAATAATACTATTTTTAGAATGTTTAACTTTTTAGGTGTGCTCGTCCTTAAGTTATTTGTTTTTTGTTATTTTTTGGCCTTATAACAATTATATTCCACAATTTTTATTGAGTTCGAGGCCGTTTTTTAATGAAAATTTATTGTGAAAAGCAACAATAATTTGAAAANAAAAGTTAAACATTCTAAAAATAGAATTATTAGCAAAAACCAACAATACCAACAACCACATGATCAAGTGAATTGCAGCGGAATAGCTGCGCTTGATTGTGTTGGCATAACAAAAATGAAAATAGTGGAAAAAAGCAAACGATAATTTACAAGGCGTACTTAGCACGGTGCATAGGCAACTGGCTGAGTCAGTGGGATCGTCGGTTCGAAGCCTACTGAAAGAAGTATGATGAGGAAATGTGGTGATTTCCGAAATAGCTATCACTTCTACCATTTTTTCAAATTATTGTTGCTTTTCCACAATAAATTTTCATTAAAAATCGGCCTGGAGCTCAATAAAAATTGTTGAATATAATTATTATAACGCCAAAAAATAACAAAAAACAAGTAATTTTTTTATTTAGTTTACTTTTGCTGTGCTTTAACGTCGGCATATTTGATATCGAAAGTAAGTAACAGCAATTCTGAAAAAGCAAATGCTTTGGCGGCCGTTTTGCTATGAATTTTCGAAAGCATTTTGTGAAAGCACAAAGGCAGAGCAGCAGCAGCAGTTTGACTATAACTTGGTTGTGAAGCGTCAAATTGGCAGAAATAGAGGGCATTATATCGTCGTTTAAAGAGCAAAACCGCGTATCAACAAAATGCAAAACCGCGTATCAGCAAAATGCAAAACCGCGTATGTGAAGTTGTAGAAATTATTTTCTAGAGCTTAAAAACACTCATATTCCAAATTGGTTCTCTATTTTATAAAGCAATCGCATTTCTGGCTAGTATATTTAAGGACGAATGGATAAGGATTGAGGCAAGAGCTTGTGTGAGCAAATCCAATTTTTGGCAGCCAATGTCAGTTACGCGGTTTTGCAGAATGACGATACGCTGTTTTGTACTTTAAACGACGATATGTACATAAATACATATGTATGCATGGGCAAATGCCCTAGTCACTTACCGGGGATGAAAAATGGAAATTTCACATTGTACCTAATATCATAAAATAAATGTACCTAAATGAGACAGATTGTACATAAAAAAAGTTACATCATTCATTTGTAGTTTTTTTTTATAAATTTTATTTAAAACATGAATACAAAAGATGGATCTACTTTAAACATGATTAGGTTTTTTTTGAACTGAGCCTATATCTATAGAATATAGTCGAATGGGAATCGGAGAAGCGTTGTTTTTGTCTAATTTTGCCTACTGAAAAATATTGGCGAAAAAGACAAAAAACACACTTTGCGAAGTATACTTCTTTACCCAGCAACAACACAAAAAGTCTGCTATTTTTTCCGATTCCTTTTAATAGGTGCAACAAGTCTAGAGAAAATAATCAAATTGCCGTAAGTAACTTCGAAAGCATTTTAAATATATTTCCAGAAATCAAAATGCGAATATGGGTCAATAATAATAATTGTACCTAAAATCTACTGACTTACCTAATGTACCTTTAAGGCATCAAACGTCGGAAAAAGGTACAACTGTACCTACTTTTTTATCCCTGTCGCTTACCCTGATAAGCTTTGAATTGATCGTGGCGTCCGTACATGTTCATTATACATATACTCAATGTTTAAAAAACTGCAATAAGTTTTATTTCATTTGCTATNTGCTTATGCTTCTGGAAAAGAAAGCAGTTTCAGTCAAAGCAAACGCAGAAAACGATTACTAATAAAATGCGCGTCAGCTTCGGCAGCCGTCGGTTTGAAAAATTTTCATTTTGCCTTGCTTATGATTTTGATCAGTAGCACAAGTCTAAGCAAAATCTCTGCTTTTGCAAGTCGTCAACAGTGGCAGTCGATGAAACCGAAGTTTTGCTTTCACAAGCGGTGTGACCGCGGGCTTGTGAAAAATTTCAGCAGAAAAGAGACTTAAAATGTATCAATATTTATCACTTTATTATTTAAGTATCAAAGCCAATAAAACCAATAATTTTTATGAAAAACCATTTTCCAAAACAATTTAACATTTATTGCACGAGCAGGTTGAAATTATTTCCCGAGAGCGATTTGCGCAATTTCAGTTGCAGTTACACCTTGCAATTTTTATTGCCTACCAACTGTTGTATGTGTGCACTTTGATGTCTAGATATGTACATATGTATAAGCATTTGCCGCATGACGCCGCCAGACAACATTCTCTCAATTTCGGTGTTAAAAAACATTTAAATCTTAAACAAACTTACTGAATAACTTCCTAAAACGTTGTCATAAATAATCCAATAGGGTACAGATTCTTATTTTGATTTAATATTAATATTTCATCGATATAACCACCAGCACGCTTTCTATCAAGTGAAAATATGGCTGTTAAACTATCAAATTGTCTACAATAGATGTCAAGCAACAAGGCGGTATCTATTTGAAATATATTTTGTGACATAGTTATCACGATATTGGTGTTTTCCTGTGGAAACAGGGCCTTACCAAGCACCGAATTGCCGGGTACCAAGCCCTAATTTTTGTAATTGAACATAGCGAAAATAAAAAAATGCAGCGCTATGATACTGTTCGTTTGTGCACATTTTGACGTTTTTCGACATGGATCATGAATCACAATACATGAAAGGTTCGTTCAGAGAACGACAATGAACTTTTGGAT
>NW_016193053.1:0-3341 GCF_001687245.7 Rhagoletis zephyria | reverse complement strand
TACAAAAGGGGGAGTATAAGGGACTCAAAATGGGGAAAATTTGCGTAAGGTTACAGAAGATTTGGAATAAATTAACGGACGAAGACCTGCGTACCAAATGAACTTTTCTCTCAAAGTTTACACTGCTGGCAAATGTAAATAAGGATTGCAATTTAAAAACTATTTAATACAACTAAAGTAAAATCTGTGGAAAATTAACAATAAAATACTTTTTTCTATAGAGGACCTTTATATTTCTCAAAACAACCAGGGTAACACTTATTCGTCGCCACGCTGTCTATTTGGCAAGTCTTTTTGTAAACAACAAAAAATTCACATTTTCATTTCTCTGCCAGCTTGGCCACTATAGGCTTATTTTTACTTAAAGGTGATATAAAGCTCATTAAAATGTTGTGTAATGTCTTATGACATCCCCTAGTTTTGCCAGAAGATGCATACCATCCTGCTCTTAAGTTAAGCTACGAAATCATAAACGAAATACATAATAATAAGTCAAGTTCAAGTACTAGATATGTTTTTGCGAAAGCAAATTTCAGGAAAATTAACAAAGAACTTTCAAAGTTATCTTGGCCAATATAGAGAGATGACGTGGAGCGCAGCGTTGAGCACTTTAATGATACTGTTTTCAATTTGTTTCGAAAGTATGTGCCAAAACGTAATATTGTTCATGAAGAACCAATACAATTTCACTAAAGAGCTTAAAAAATTGAAAAATAAAAAGTCGCACTCTTTTAAACTGTATAAAAGAACGGGCTTACACAGTGATTACCTAAGGTACTCAGTTTTGCGGCATAGCTACTTTGCATTAAATAAGAAATGTTATAATTCATATTTATGTAAAATTAAGAAGAATTTAATTAACAATCCTAAATCATTTTATGGTTTCGTAAATTCAAAGCGTAAGGCATATGGTTTCCCGTCCGCTATGCATTATCGCAACACTGTATCTAGCGACAGCCAACTCATTGCCAACATATTTGCTCGGTTCTTTAGGTCCAATTATTCTGTAGACTTCCCTATAAGTGGAGACTATCCGTACGAGCTTTGTCCAATCAACTCTGCTTATATTCCAGTAATATCTTCCGATGAAGTTTTACACTATTTAAAAACCTTAAAAGCGTCATTTAGGCCTGGACCTGATCATATTCCGACCTGTTTTCTTAAAAACTGCGCTGAGAACATCTGCGAGCCTTTAACAACTCTATTCAATTTGTCACTTAAACATGGCGTTTTTCCGTCAGCCTGGAAGAGTCTTTCATAATACCACTTCACAAAAACGGCAGCAGGTCCTCTATAGAAAACTATCGAGGCATAGCGAAACTCTCCGCTATTCCCAAATTATTCGAAGCAATTATTGTTAACCAGCTGACATATTCTATATCTTCTTCAATTACACAATCTCAACACGGGTTTTCTAAAGGAAAATCTACTGTGACTAATTTATTGGAGTTTACAACATAAGGCCTCATACTCAAAAATCGAATAGACTGAGAACTGGTGACTAGGACGGCCATTCATTCGACCAACCATATACATTTTTTTTTCCTTTTTGTATTTTTTATACAGAGCCTAAGAAAAAATACACCTGAAAAAGACTTTCTCTCAAAGTATAAACTGCTGGCAAATATAAATAGGAACTAAAATTTAATAACTAATTAATACAACTAAAGTAAAATCTGTGGAAAATTAACAATAAAATACTTTTTTCGCAAAATCTATAAAGGACCCTTTTATTTCTCAAAAAACCCGGGCTAACAGTTATTCGTCGCCACGCTGTACATATAAGTCAAAATTATATTTTTTCATACAGTTGGTGCTTCTTTCTGGCTTTCACAAAATGCAGGGAAACCACACTTATTTCGGTACAATATGATCGTAATGTATTTTCAATTCGAAATTAAAGAAAAACATCCCAAGAAAATGTTTGCCATTGTAGAACAATAAGTGTATATTTGCAAACTATTGCAAAGAATGGAGTGTCATATCTTAAAAGGTTAGGAGAATTAACGAAACAAACAATTTTTTCTAACTCTTCCTTTTGTTTAGCGCTGTAACGCTTATGTTATATTTTTTAATTTATGCATGTGAGTTATTTTCAATGAAAATTTTTTCATTTGCTCCTGAATTTTGGGTACATTTTCTTATAGTACCTCTCATTCTTTTTTATATTACATATTAGAGATGTTGCGAATGTGGAATTTTAGACATCCGCGGATGCGGATGCGGATGTTTAAAAGCTAACATCCGCGGATGCGAATGCGAATGCGGATGTCAAATACTTTTAAGAAATAATTTTGGTGAGTACATTCGGGCATTTAGGTAAATAGGAAATGGAAAAGTTATTAATTTTTAATAATGTTTTTTTATTTAGTAGAAAGAGTAATTTTTCTGCCTTTTCGAGTTACAGCCTGTTTCCTAACGGGTCATAAATCAAACCTGCGCCACTAAATAACTGAGGCAACAAACTTGTAAGACTTGAAACTTGACAAAATTGTAAATTCTTTTCGATTGACGCTGCACCAGTTGAGAGGACTTTCAGTTATATTTCTTTATTTATTGCGGTGCAATAATCCATTTTGAGAATTGCATCGGGGCTGCAAATGTCAGATGTATCCTCATGACATTAATCTTCACAATCTAGCATCACCTAGCAAGATCGCTGTTTAAACACCGTTATGTTCCAATTTGGAGCACCAATTCTTTTGGTTGCTTCAGAATTTGGAGAACGTTTTTCGATTTTAGTTTTTGTAATTCATTTTGAATCCTGTCTTCTGTGAATCGTATGAAAAATGTGCGCTTATAGCGAGGTTATGAATATGTCGATATGGCAAATAAATTATTTTCTAGGAATGAAAATTTCGAAAAAAAAATTCTGTTTTGAAAGTCGTGGCTGCCAGCAGAATTAGTTTAAAATCTTGTTATTCTGTTTCTTATAATAATTTTAATTATGGAATCACGGACGATAATTGTCTCATATTTGCATAGTTCCCGGGTGACTTCTTGGAAACGTTCGCCTGTAATGAATACCTCGGGTTCGAACGATACTATCGATATTGAGTAAGCATCGCTACTGAGGGTATAAAAATGAGTACTTTAATATTCGATACCTTATTTGGTGATTTTACTCGATACTTTACCAAGTACTCGTAGTATCGAACATGATACAAAACTTCACTTTTCATGATATGATAAATATTATAGTTATGAATGATAGGAGGTACTCCCGATTGAACTGGCACTCAAAATCTGGACGTAAGTAGTGCGTTAAGTGCAGCTTGGCCGTCATGTAAAATCCTTCCGCTTCACCTATTTTCCACCACGTAGTCCATATCCTTGAAGAT
>NW_016193052.1:0-3341 GCF_001687245.7 Rhagoletis zephyria | reverse complement strand
TATAAATAACAGTAGTCTTTAAAGAGGAGTGCAAGTTTAAAAGGTCTGTGTAAAAATTCTATCCACGGAAGTTTAGTAACGGGCTTTTTAGAGGTATTTTCAAAACGGTCTAACTCACGCAAATATTAATATTTTTTCGGAATATTTTAGCCGAAGTCTTAAAATATAATAGATTTTATAATTACGTTGGAAAAACCAATTTTTTTTTTTTGGGTGATACGCCCTAATGTATATACATGCATACATATGCCTATCACCTTGTCGCTACAGTTGTTCTAAAACTATTCGTTATCGGCTGTTATGATTAGAATTGGCAATCCATTTGTTTCCGACTGCACTGCGCTGAATTTCTTGTAAATAAAGCTGTTTACGAAAGCATCAAGGTTGTTTTTTTTCTAAAATGAATACATAAATATGTAAAGTTTGTAGACTTAGGCCCATTTTCTCAAGTAGGTTTGTAATTTGTCCTCCCTTTAAACACAGTTTTTATTCTGAAAATATGTGTTTGAAAGGCAGATAAATGTTACTACCACTTGAGGGCAACTTGAGAAACCGGCACTAAAGCTAATTAACAGTGCGAAAGCTATTTAAACAATATCTCTCGAACTCAATGAAAATTATGCACGGATATTTCATTTTTAATTTGAGTAAGGCAATGGTCCAAAAATGCATGTGAAAAAGCAAAGTCCGAACTTTAATGCTCTCACCCCCCCAAGATTGTTTTATATTGAAAAAATCAATCAATCAAAACAAAAATTTAGAGTTCGCTTAAAGCGCTCAGAGTTTGCTTTGTATTTTATTTGGGAAAAAAATAATTTTTAGTAGAAATGGAATAGAATTTTTGAAAATCGATATTTTTCGATTGGAAAACTCTGTTTCTCTTCAGTAGACAACTAATAATAATACGCAACTGTTCACATTTTTTACATAATCATCAAATAGTTGTCTTACATTTTTTACGATCTAATGCTTAGTGTGCGGATATATATATTAGGGCAAGAAACAAGAGTAAATTAGATGAAGATCTCTAGAAGGCCCCTACTAACCTTTTCGGGCATCGACGCCATAATGACTTCAATACGGTGATAATGATGAACTACATCTGGGAATAGCGTTGGAGGCCATTTTAATCGATTCTAGATATTCAATTTATAGACGTTAGGTCAGACCGGATTAAAATCTCACAACATTTAAAACGTCAAAGGTCCCTAGAGACCTTGCGGGCATCCGAGGGTTGACATAATTCCAATTATAGCAAAATTAATTCTATTAGCAAGCGATAATATAGAAATGAATATCTATGGGGTACACTTTTGTATACACATCCCTTTCTTTGTTTATCGTTTTTGGTGGACTGGTTGCCTGCCCACACACTTAGTCAGCGGAGTTGTAAGCAGGTGGAGTATATCCGCGTCTTCATTAAGATTTGTAATGTAAAAAGGAAAATTCTTGATGAAAACAATTCATCAGTCGTCAAAATTAAATTACATTACAATAAGTTGGATTTGAGTACACTAACCGCCCCCTGTCGGTAAATCTAGAGAGCACAGCTGCCCCCTTTCCCGTTTGCGACGTCCCTGGCGTAAAGCTTTCATTTTTCAAGTGAACTGATAACTTGTTTTTTAAAGGAAAGCTAATAAAATTTTGGAGGAGATTTGTCCAGCTCAGTTTTTTTTTTAATTTTTTTGTTTATATTAAATTTTTTGTGCAAAGTGCAGAGAAAATCGCAATCGATACTTTGAAAACAATTATATGGTACCCACAACACAAAAAAAAATGCACAAGTAGTAGTCTAAAATTATTAAAAAAAAATGTTTAAAGTTCAAACTTTTTATTCAGAAAAATTTAGGTATGCAGTTTAATAGCCCATCAAATTTTAATGCAATAAAGTGCAAATTTTATGTGGCTAAGAATTCGAGTTCATTTTTAATAATTTCCCCCGAGCTATGACAACGAATACAATATTCAACATTAAAAATTTGCCTACCTAAAAAAGCTAGAGATTTGAATAGTTTAGCGGTTCGAACACTTAAAGGAGGGAAAGTATAGGTAAAATGATAATTGGTAACTTTTTTCTTACTTACCAAAGTATGTGTATAACCGAGACCAGTTTCGTCCTCTTCCGCGTCATCGGCAGTACCTCCGGCACCAGCACTGCCACCACCATTGGGCCGGCCAATCGATGAGGCATCTGAATGAGTGCGCATAGGATGCACTCTGACATGAGTCATGATGGATGGAACGAGTAGAGATTCCAATTGGGCGGAGTTGGTGTTTTTCAGCTTCATTTTTGGAGGGATGTGGTTAATATGTTTTTGAATTTAGTTCGAAAAAAAATATTGAGTTTGGCCCTTTTTCGTTTTTATTTTTTCTCTTATTTATGTGTGCAAAATATTTTTTGTGCAATTTTTTTATTTTAAATATTTTAAAAGAAGAATATGGATTTTTTTATCGTAAATAAACGCAATCACAACCCTTGATTTGTTTACTTTTACCAGTCTGATTTTTTGCGCTTTATTTTCTCGCTAAATTCACTTTAACGAATTTAATTTGTTTAATTAGTTTTTTTCTGCGCTTATTTCATTTGTTTTTGTTTTATTTATTACAGGAAATTTTTTATTTTTTTCGTTTTAGCATTTTCGCAGCTTAAAGCACTATTTTCTCGATCAGTGCATTTGCATCACAGTTTCGTTGCTGTTGAATTAAAGAGATTTTTATTAACTTATTTAATACAGTTTTTTATATAAATTTAACACCAACTTTGAGAAATACATATTTTACTTTTCACACAAAAATGTTGCTTCCCGCACAAAGGTCACGCACGATTTTCAAACTTCACCCTGACTCGCCGACGTAGCGAAATTATTTGACTGGTTTGCAGTGCAGTGATTTTGTTGATTGTCAAGTTATCTGCCGCCGGCGTATGTACAAAAAAAAAAAAATAAAAAAGTTTTAATAAAAAAATGAATAGACACGCAGAGGAAGTCGCAAAGAAAGAATTCTTTTGCAGCAACAAAAGCCGCAGCAGTGACGATCTCGTATGCGCGCGCAATCACTGATGGATCATCCAGCGGCTTCACGGCTACACGTCAACAACGCTCGAGTTACGTAGTAGTAGTAGTGGTAGTGTGGTGGTACTAAGCTGGATGGGCATAGTAGTAGTACTATAATATCANAGTGGTAGTGTGGTGGTACTAAGCTGGATGGGCATAGTAGTAGTACTATAATATCATCAACAAACCGACGACTCGTCGCGACGATAACGGCAATGGCACCACACGAAACGGAGTAGCATGTGTAGGTGGCCTGGACCTGGCGTGCTATGTAGTGAACGTCACGAT
>NW_016193051.1:0-3341 GCF_001687245.7 Rhagoletis zephyria | reverse complement strand
TAAAGCTGACGGCGGCATGATGCGCGAACACTAAAATTAAATATCTATCTATCTATCTATCTAAAAAAAATTAAGCAAAAAAACAATTAAGTAGCCAAAAAATATATAAAATAAGCAAACATTTACACTTAAAAACACTGACATACATATATACATAAACTTTTAGGGTGTGTGCAGCGCACGCTATCAGCACCGCTAACCAAAATAATGTAGTAATAATAACATTAAGGCCGCACAAAAAGAGGAAAATCGTTAAATGCAAATTGTTTAACATCTGCGCTCGTGTTTTTATTTTTGTAACTTTTAATAGCCTTAAGCTTTGAAGTACCATGCATTACTCTGCTGGTCAATAACACAATTAAGAATACACAAATATACAGCTTGGAATAGATAAATAGGCCAACTAGTATAATAAATAACATAAGGTTATAGTTAAATTTAACTTTATTCTACAAATTTCTTACTATAATTTAACTAATTTAAATATATTTTCTATTGATCTTCTATTTTAAAGCATTTATACATGTAAACTTTCAATTGTTCTACTTTTCGAGTAAGAATACATATTTTTCAAAATATCTGTAGATGGAAATATCTAACTACATACATATAGAACTTCACTACTTGCATACATATCTAAATTATATAGTAAGTTATGCCTACCTACCGCATTCAATTATTAAACGTAAATTTTTTTAGGCAATTCTAATACATACATACATTCATAGATTAAAGTTATTTTTGTTAAAAACAAAAATTAAGCGTAAAGATACCCATCTGAAAATTTATTGTCGCTTTAATAAAAATATTTGTAGCAAAACGCAAATGAAATTATTTTTAAAAAAGTTCGCTTAAACTCAAAATATTTTTAGCAAGAAAACAAACGGTTAAAATCAGGAACGAATTATGATAACTCAAGAAGTTTGCGTGATTTTCGTTCAGCGAAAATAGGTGTTGATATACTTATAGCAACATATGTATGTATATATCTATGGCATCTTATTAATATACAAGCGTATGTGACTTTAGAAGGTTTGACTTTTGATTTAAAAATAAATAAGTTTCCTTTGACAAATTTTATATTTTTTTTTAAGTTTGTATTAAAAGGTTATCTTAAACTACACCTATGGCTAGTCAATCGTTAAAATATTGTTTACAAACCCAATAAATTTTCCTTCAAAGAGAAAATGGCCTATGTTGATATAAGTTGCTTAATAAAATGTCACAGATATGTATGTATATTTTTTAAATTAGAACAATCTAAGCGACAAAATCTCTATTAATCACTGTTATATTGAACAATTTTATTGAGCTATCACTATCAGTGTGGTCATATTAAAGAAATCAATTGCATCACTTTATTTTTACTGCTTATGTTTTGAACAAAATTCGGGATTAAACAAGTAGCATATGTTCTATATTAATGGCAAAGCATGTACTGCATACTATCAATATAAGTAAGCAGCTGATAAGATAAATAAGGTGCATTTGTAACCAAATGCATCTGTAAATCGTTCTGCCGTCATAAACTAACGGATATAACCTTTTACCTTTGGTTGATGAAATTGAACGAATAAATAAGCGACGCTTTTAGGTACAAATAACCGCCCATTTAAGCACAGAAGGTTTGAAGTGACTTATGTCACTTTCAAAATAAACGGCTCATATGTACATTTTGCACTATAGTGTATGTACGTACATATACATAAGGGACGGAAATACTTGAGAATAATTGCAGAGAAAAGATTTAGCACTTGATGTAAAAATGCAGAGACCGCAAATAACGATTATTTTTGAAATTTCATTTAAACAAATCACCCTGAAAGCGAAATGCTACGTGCACTCTCACTCTTCTCAACTCGCTTTGCAGCAGAAAATTAAGAAAAAAGATGGAGATGCACTTGCCACCTTTAAAGCTATCGGGTGGTCTGTAGTAAACCAGTCAATTTTAACTAGTTTCTTGGCTAGTTAAGTCGAAATTTTAATAAATGCCATGTAATTGTCGATACGACTCGCCTCGCGAAAGCCGAGCGCCCCAAAACAGTGATGACATTTTATGTTGTTAAAACAACAAGAACAATCTCAGGACACCCATATTCGCATGTCACCTCTCAATCATCAACTGAAGCCAATTAAGTGTATGCCAACGATTTCTACCTAACTAATGGACACAAAATCGCCTAGGCGGTTACAGCTCCAATAAAGAAGAAGAAGAATGGACGCAAAATAAAATATTCGCAGCCGATATGAGAGGAATCTGATCTTAAAAATTTCTTCAATCCAATCCCAAAAATCCCAAACCGAAAATGAAAACCGAAATGAAAACAAAACCTTCAGGAGTATTTTCATAAGAACGAAAGTGAAAACCAAACAAAACCATTTGGAACGTTCCCAAAGAGCACAAAATGCGAGCGATACTTTCGGCAACATTTCTAAGATAGCAAAATGGGAACAAAAGTCTCCGGAACGTTTGGGAACCAAAGTATCAGAACTTTTTGATAGAGAACGAAATGGAAAAAAATAATCTCTGAACTTTTCTCATAGCCTTGCATTAGTTTGAAATGTTTTAATATTAAAATAATTCAAAAATGAACTGAATGATAACTATGCGCATTAAGTCAATAAAAGACTTAAAATGCGAACTTTTCTTGCACAGAAAGTTAAATTTTTTTCTATAAATGGATAATGAGAAACAATCCGGAAGTTGAAATGATCGAACTTTCCTCTGACTTCGAATTCTATCGGAACCTTTCTCAGATCTTCCTTGAAAAACGTTCTCGATACTTTTGTTCTCATTGGAGACGTTTTTGAGAGTTCTATGCTTATTTTGTTCTATTTGAAAATGTTCTCGAACCTTTTGTTCCCGTTCAAACTGCTGTTTGTTCCCGTTACGTTTGTTCCCGTTTGGTTCTTTTGCGGGGGCATTCTTGACTTGCAATGGTGCTGATTATTTATCGACAGATACCGTTGATGGCCTGTCGATGCAATGTCTGGTTCTCGTCCGTGAATTAGTAGAGGTGCCTTCTGACGTGCCCAGGGATTGGTTCTGCTGCCAGCAAGTGTCTGCTCAGACGCTCCCTCTGATAGCAGCATAGTTAAGAGTTCGAACTATTCTAGATGTTAGAAGTGTTAAGCCTCGAACACAATTGGGAGGAAACACCAAAAGCATTCGTGAAGGTGGACACTACCTTCGAAGTCGAGCAATTTATACTTGTTCTGTGTACTCACAAGCTGGCCCCATAAAGTATGCGCCAAAGTAGGTATGAAATATAATGCTAATTACTAAACTATATAAAATTATAATTTTATTCATTGTATAGTAAGTACAAGCACTTTAAGAT
>NW_016193049.1:0-3341 GCF_001687245.7 Rhagoletis zephyria | reverse complement strand
ACTTCCAAAGTTAAGCAAAATGAAAAATTAGATTTGTATGGGAGGTGCCTCGCCCCCTTTTACGATAACCATAATTTTTCTCCGTGCGTATGCGATTGCTTTCATATATCTCCATACCATGTTCGAATCCTCTTCCATGAACATTTTCCGGGATATGCAGTAAGGAAAATTCGGTTTGTATGGGAGGTGCCCCCTTTTCCAATAACCGCAATTTTTCTCCATGAGTATGCGATTGTTTTCGTATATCTCCATACCATTTTCGAGTACTCTACCATGAACACTTCCAGAGATTTGCAGTATGAAAAATTCGGTTTGTATGGGATGTGCCACGCCTCCTGCACCTTACGGAATGAAATATACTTTACATCCGATTCTCATACCAACCATATATGCACAAANGTAGATGTATCGATTACCAGTAGGCCACTAGAACAAAATATGTATTCATTTTTACTATGGGATTACCTATATGTAAGTACATTCAAAACTTTAAAATAAAAAAACTTTTAAATAAATAATTTGCATACCCAAAAGGTTTGTGCATTCACTTATGTAACAGCACAGCTTGCTATCGGTTCTGTTGATGGTCCCTGAAGGTGAAACCAGCATTCGTTATGTGAACACTTCAATTGCCGCAAGCATGTTTTGCCAAGTACCGTATGCATGTAAATACATACATACATATGTATGTATTTGTAAGAGGAATTGCACTTCAACAAACATACAACAATAATAAATAGGCGAATGCAGCTTTTTTGCTATTCTGACCTGAGCTATTTTTTACAAGCTTTTATTTAATTGTGGGGACAACTGTCCAAAAGCACCTTCCGGCTAAAACGCTCATGACGCTGGTTGGTATGCAAGCAGCATACTTAGGTGGTGGAACTCTGTCTAAACGAAAAACGTTGCGTTAGCTGCATGACCAATATAAAATGTGTGGGAGATCAGTCAACTTCACTGAACCATGTACACCTAAACAATTACAAATACGTTTCTAAGAGCCGTTAAAGCACTTCGCTTGCTACGTTGGTCATTAGAAGTTGTACATATTTGGCTGGGACTTCACTTTTTTATGGTTTTGCCCTCAATTACGAATTCTTTTTCATATTCCGCTTTTTCTGCCGGTTGCCATTGCATGCTGTCTGCTATGAAATGCGAACCCGCAAACTACAAAATGCCTGTGGGAAGTGTTGCAGTTGCAATCAAAACAAAAATTAAGACAAACGAATATTAAAAAAAAGGAAATTATGTGCAAACCAACCGGCATGAACATCATGCAACAGCGCGGCTTAAATAGAGGGGTACCAACTTGCTTTTATTGCTGCCAGAAGCAAACGTTGCAGCGCATGCGCGACTGTGCAAAAAGTTTTTTTGCTTGATTCATTTAATGTTTTTTTGTATTTTGTGTTTGTAACTCGTTGTTGGCATGCAAATATTGGACAGATGTGTGTAGTTGTATGCATGTTAAATCATCATAATATCGCTACACATCTATCAAAGGCGGTTGAGTACTTGGCGTTAGCGCTGGCGCTGAAAATTTACCATGTGAGTAGGTACCGTTGCATGATGATTAATTAGGGAAATGTTCGAAATTTATTTGTGAAATGTTGTCAATAAAGGCCCGGAAGCTTCTATTTGCGACTATGTAGGGCACTGGGATATAAAGTTGCATACGAATTTTTTATAAGAAACTTGAGTCTATTTTGCTGAACTGAAAAAAGTACTAGAAAGGCGCGGATATTTACAATACATTCACAAGACTTTTAAATTTATGCATTACTCTAGTATTTATGGCTTGCTGCAATGAGAAAATCAACCGGTAAATTCGAAATCATTTTCAAAACTTGTAAACACGTTTGTAAATTCAAGCAATTATCGTTTCACCATGTAAACGAAGATAGATTAACACGCCTTGGTAAGCCCACCCAAGTGGTTCAACTAATTACAACCATAGGTATGCAAGTTCCAGACTTGATCGTACATACATTTGTATGTATGTATGTACACACGTATGAAAGTGCATTTTCGCCAATATTTTTTTTGTCTAGAACGGTTGCTTAACATATTTTAGTCTGCGAACAAGATTATTTATACATATGTACACTGCCTGCTAAAAGTATTGGCACAGAGAATTTTTTTACAATATATGCAAAATTTTTATTTTAATTTTTCCGGCAAATTGAAAAAAAAAATATCGTTCATACTACAACAAAAAACAAAAAAATATAATTTTTAAACCTTGGGCAAAAGTGGGGAAAATTCAATACAAACTTTTTAATCATAATAATTTTTTTCACACAGTTTCCTTTAACAAAAACTTTTTGAAAATACTTAGTAGGGAAAAAATGCAAAGCACCTTCAACATAAAAAAATCTCAAAAATCAACGCGATTTTGGACTAACTTCAAACTTGCATTTTTGTACATACTGGAATTTAATTGGCTAAAAAACTGCATACTCAAGAAATTTCTAAATCCGAAAATCTGATAAAAAAGTTGAAAATATTAATGAAAATTTATTCAATTTTCCCGAGTTTTGCACAAAGTTTAAAAATTATATTTTTATGTTTTTTGTTGTAAAATAAACCATATTTTTATAAAAGAAAAAAATTAGCGAAAAATATTGAAATAAAATTTTCTGCTTATGTATATTGTGAAAAATTCTCTGTGCTAAAATTTCTTTCCGGCAGTGTATGTACAGTGTCAGTCATATCAATCGCACCGCCATTCCAAAGTAATATTGCTTGCCGCTCATGTTTATTTATTTAGGTTTCGGAATTTTCAATTAAAATACAGTTCATTCTCTAACAAAACCCATATAAGCCTAAGTTTAAAACTTTGTAGAAAACTATAAAAAAATTTAACAAATTTTTACCCAAATTTTTAACTTTTTTCTCAGAATTGTTTGATTTTTTTTGAGTACACAGTTTTATAGCCCATTCAATTTTAGTGCAACATGTGGCTAAAAATTACCGTTGATATTTTAGAATTTTTTTTTCGTCTAAGGTGCTGCGGATTTCTGCCATATAAAAATAAATTGTGTTTATTCGTTATATGTTAGCAAATGCGACAGAAAAAATCTTGAAAATCAACGGTAAAGTTTGAAATTTTTTGAAAATTTGTTGCATTTGTTGTAGTTTTTACAAAATTTTAAACTTGGATTTTTATGGGGTTTTGTTAGAAAATGGACTGTATGTTAATTGAAAATTTCTAAAAGCAAATAATTAAACATATGTACATATGTAAGTGGCAAATAATATCACTTTGAAATGAGGGTTCTATTGTTATGACCTATACTGTATATTTATAGTATCCTCAAAAACTTATCTATATGCGTAAATGC
>NW_016193048.1:0-3342 GCF_001687245.7 Rhagoletis zephyria | reverse complement strand
ATATAATATTCACATATTTATATGCATATGCACATATGTACATACAATTTTTAACATACTTTCGTACATAATCTATTGATATAGATACATTCCCACATTTTTATGCACAAAAATGCGTGTGATTTATAGTACACTCGGAGCGCTCGCACGTCGCTCACTCGTCTTACTTAGCAGAGCGAGTAATCAGACAGCTACTCGCCTCGCACCGGGAGCGAGGCAACACACAACAGCCTCGCTCGTTTAATAGGAGCGCGAGGAAACAAGCAGCGCTCGCTCGTTTGCCGAGCAAGCCAAACTTCTCGTGCCTCCTCTCATTGCTGCTACGAGTACGAGCTGCGAGCGCCTCGTTGCCTGCGAGGCATTGAGTAGGAGTTTGCTCGCTCGCTCGCTCGAACTCCGAGTTTTTGCCTACCCTGGCTACAATAAACGCTTTGACAGCTTATGCGTTCTCCTTTTCCTCCATATTTTTTTATCTGTAAAATAGATAACAATATAATAATATGCATTAATCATAGCAATAATTATTCCTATTTACCCTATTTTTGTCATTAAATGCAAATTAAGCGCACGAGAAAAGATACATGTGACAGCTTACCCTGCAAAAATCGTTGGACCATGTAGTCTATTTGTGGTATATTGGAGTACTTACAAAAGTGCTCCTCTGTCATGCTGTAGCGGACCAACTCGTGTCTCTGCACCAGCTTATTGTTACCCGATCACTGCTCGTGTTTTAACGACATGTGGTTGAAGTTAAGCATTTGAAAGTACATTGGCATGTGTGGCTGTAGCTGAACGTGTAGAGATGCTAGCTGTTAGTTCTTAGCTCCCAGCATGTTCGGGTTCGAATGTCGTCAGAAGCAACATGTAATTTTTAATTTTTGTTTCTGGTTTTTATTAATTTCAAAAAAAGCATCTGCGAAGTGAAGAACAAAAGCGTGTACAAACGAAAAAATATAACGATAATGTCATTGGAGTATGTTGGGAGTAGTTTTGTGCTACTCTGATGTAATGCAGAGATGGAGTATATGGTCCTGCCCTAGGACATCGCAATGTTAATTGGACCATATTTTTTATATGAATTGTGGTTAATTTTGGAGTACTCCTTGGTCCTTCGGGAATACTCTTTACATGCATGCATGGAGTAGTCGCTATTTTAGCAGGGTATTGCCAAAGCGGGCAAAAGTTGAGCGTTGCCCAAGATTTTGCTTCGTTTTGCTTTGCTTTGCTTCAAACGTTTTTTATGTGAGCATACTCAAGCACATGCCTATACGATCTTATATGTCAAAGCAAAGAACTATCAGCAAAGCGAAGAAAGTTGTATGTGAATCAGCCTTAACATGCCGTACAAAATTATTGGCTCGGAGGCTCTTTCATCAGATCACAATTTCCAATCAGATCCTTTCGAAAAATTTTGTAAATGCAGCTTTTGAGCCAATTAATAAAGTGCAAGTCTGAAGTTGCCAGAAAATTTNAACTATCAGCAAAGCGAAGAAAGTTGTATGTGAATCAGCCTTAACATGCCGTACAAAATTATTGGCTCGGAGGCTCTTTCATCAGATCACAATTTCCAATCAGATCCTTTCGAAAAATTTTGTAAATGCAGCTTTTGAGCCAATTAATAAAGTGCAAGTCTGAAGTTGCCAGAAAATTTCCTTGATTTTTAGAATTTTTTATTTTTTGCTGACAGTGTCTTCCACATATAAGGAATTGTCGAACATAGTTTGTATGGAAGAAACTCTCAGTAAAAACAATACCAAAAATCAACTAAAATTAAATGCGCTGCAAACCTTCATTTTCAAAATTTTTATAAAAAGTCTGATTAGAAAGTTGCAAATTTGTATGCAAATTTATTTAATTTTCCCGGGTTTAGCACAAAGTTTACAAATTTTATTTTTATATTTTTTGATGTATTTAGTATAAACCAGGGTTGTTGCGAATATTCGCATTCGCATTCGCAACCGCGGAACTTCCGCATAAATTTTAACATTCGCATTCGCTTTCGCATTCGCAATAATCAATGCGCAGCTTTTGCGAATACGAATATTGTGCAAGTGCACTGATAAAACGTGTATCTGACAAACAAAAAATTGTAGCCAACATTTTTTGCCTGTGGAGATGCTACGTTAATCGTTACTTTTTTCTACTTTTTCTTAGAAAAGTGTAATTATTTTTTTTTCCTCATAAAACTTAGTATGCTTATGTCAAAATTCCTTGGACACATACACGAAATAATGGCAAATTTTTCTTGACCGATTTCTTGAGAGCTGCATACCAGCCTTTAGCAGAAAAAAGGCAATTTCCATAAAATCGGTTCCCTAATTATTACAAACATATGGGCAAAATTTCGCAGTTAAATATGCATCGGTACACTTTTTATTTCATTTTTAAGACGTTTTTGAGGTTAGGTTTATATGGGAGGTATACTTTAAAACAGAAGTGGTCACTCCAAAAAACAATTCCCAATTCATTTTGCATGCTGTCGTGTTCTCATCGCTGCGCTCTCGCTTGTATACGTACACGCAGTGTTGCCAACTTTTGAAAAAAAGCGTTTTACCACACTAGGATCACCAAATTTTTTGAATCAAGGGATGCTTTTTTCACAGTTTGTATTTAACAAAAGCAAAAAAACTAGTTTTTGGAACTTTGAGGTTAGAATAGGTCCATTCAATAACTTTCCCAGTAAGTACTTGCAGCGAGAGCGTAAAAGAAAAATAGAGAGTAAAATTGAGAGCAAGAGAAAAATTTCAGAAAAAGTTATTGAACGCCAAACTAGAAAAACTTGCAACTTAAGCCATTTTGACACTTTCTTACGGTTAAGTTTTGGCGCGCAATTTTCTTTTTTAATTGGGAATAGTTCCCATCGTCATAAAAATAAACAAATATACAATATATTAAAATTTTTAATCCATATTTTCATTTCACTAATTATGTTTCATCAAATCATCCTCTTAAACAGTTTATTTACATTTGAATTTGAAACTAACCTTACTTTTTGACTCCTGCAAATTCCTCGGGTTGTTACGCTCTCGAATTCGCTCTCTCTTGCAAATATTTTGGGTTATTGAATGCATTTAAAGTTAAAACTTGCAAGTACTAGTAACAATTCGTAACCATTTTTTGATATTGAATGGACCTAATATCTCAAAATTCTAGTGCTAGAGCAATTGTGCGGCCAGATTTGGATTCAGCACCCAGAAACGATGAGTTTTACTCAGGTGGTAAAAAAAATTAAAATTTGTATAAATAATTAGAAAAAAAAGAAATNCTTTGAGGTTAGAATAGGTCCATTCAAAAACTTTCCCAGTAAGTACTTGCAGCGAGAGCGTAAAAGAAAAATAGAGA
>NW_016193047.1:0-3342 GCF_001687245.7 Rhagoletis zephyria | reverse complement strand
AAAGTTTATCCAATGTAACGGGTAAAGCTACCTATAAAATACTGGTGTTCACTCTGGCGTTTATCTAGTCTTTTCTGGTAGAGTTATATATCAAATCTATTTATTTATGTATGTATGTATGTACATTAGAAGCACTTTTTCTCTGAGCGTTGTTCTAATCGTCTATGCTATTTGGCATAACTACTCGTTGTATATGTTCAGCAATTAACTCGTTACATGGCTGAGAAGCCACCTACAAAGCCATACATTGTTTATAAAAGTATCGCCGTGTACTAACATATATAAGTGAAAAGAAAAAGTTCGACTAAAGAAACTGCAAAGGCTGCATATACAAACACAGAACACAGGAAAGAGAAAAAAATTTAAAACAAAAGCACGTAATAGCTACTATATCCTTTGCGGATACAACTAAAAATCAACAGTACAAATTCATCATGATTGGCAACAACAAAACTAGCCAAGAAGCAAGCTTGCAACTATGTATTGAATTTCCTTAGACACTACCTTGTTGCTAAGTTGGTGCAGAATAAGTGGAATAAGTGGATGCTTGAAAATTTATAAACAATGCAACGAAATGGCTAAATAATGCTTTTATATATGTATGTAGATATGAAAAGGTAATGCAGTGAGCGACATTGTTTAAGATATCTAAATATGTTTCTTTAAGTGGTTATGTTCGCTAATGAGTGGATAAATAAATATTTAGGTATATACATACGGGGCGTTCCATTACCAATGCGGACGAGGTTCACACTTAATGGGTTTGATTTTTAGAGTTGATGCATAAACATAAATAATAAATAAATATGAAATTTGAGCTTGATTAGTACATTTTTTTTTAACTTTACAGCACAAAAACCAAAACAAATCGATTTAATCATTTTCCAAATATCTCGAGAACGGGCGAGGAAAAATTAAAAAAAAAACACTCTTAAATATATCAAAATTCTCTATGAAAAGAAATATTTAAAAAAAAATTGTTTCACATCACTTTTTTTGATAAAAAAAAATAGTTTTTGAAAATGTGCCATCTCAAAAAAAATAAAAAATCACAAGTGTAGTATTATGGGGTGCACTCTACAATAATTTTAGTTATGAATTTTTTTTACACGGAAGTTTAACTTTAAGTTGTTAAGTTTGAACTTTAAGTTGTTAAGTTGTAAGTTAACGTTCCTCCAAACAAACAAAAGTAGGGCTAAGAATTTATGAAGTTGCTGTTTTATTCTTCTATCGTTGTCTTACCTTAGTTTCTGATAGCCTTTAGCTAAATCTGGGTATTGAAACCGTAATGAACAGTGTATGTTTTGGAATTACTTACAAAAAAATTTTGTAATTTCAATATTGATCAGCTGAATTTTTTGTTGTTGTATCAGTTGAATTTGTTGTTGCTGATTTCGATTCGAATCGATTCAAAAATCTGGCATCTCTAACACATATGCATTCTTTATACCCAAAACTTTTTAGAAAAGGAGTATCTGTATTAGCAATAGCAAGAAAGCAAATAAAATCCAAATGACTTCGGAAAAAAATAATACTTATAACTTCCAGACATAATCAACAAAGTATAAATGGAATCAAATTGCCGAGCGAACTTCGTCGCAAGAAAGTTCGTTGTCAAAATTAAAACCCACGGCAGTTCATGAGATTGCATACAACCAAAGCGACGACGAAGTTCGTCTGTCGAAGTTAGGAGGGAATATATGTATTTATTTTTAATTTTGTCGCTACCGCCGGTCGCAAAATCAGCAGTCAGTGAAAATTAACTTCTTTTCTTCACTTTTATATAATTAATTATCAGGAGGACGCGCAATGGAGAAACTTGGGAATTCAGCTGCTTGCTTTTCTTTGCTTCTATATTTTTTTTATTCACAAATCAACTGCTGCGTGATTCGTTTTAGTTCTGTTTTACTAACCGAAATGTTGTGGCAAATATCATTCGACAGCATCGCTCCGTCCGACGAAATACGCACAGCGATTTGGTTCTTTTTAGACTTTTAAAGGAAGAAACCAAAACACCATAAATTCTTCATGAAAAGGAAGAGCTTCTATTTATTTTAATGAAATTTAATCCCAGATATGTATAAAAATTTTATTCTCTGTTGGAATTTATTTATTTAATCTATTAAGCTTATAATTAAATTATAAATTTAAAGTGTAAGTTAGCGCTAGCTACTGGGGCTATCGGCTAGGAATTTATTATACGGTTATGCTAATAATGAGCTTTGCGTTTTTATTTATATTCAGAAATATTCAACATTTATACACACTGTAATGCCTTTACACGTGTGATAAATTATTTTTATTTCATATCGGTTTTTTTTTTGTTATTTCTTTTAAGGTAAGTGATCTATTGAGTATCAATAAGTAAGACCAACATACATTTACATACATATATCACCTACTGAAAATGCTTTACTGTGTGTGCACTAGTGGTGCACCAGTGAATTGCACAAACTGATTGACAGCGATGCTCGAGCTGAGCTGTTTATTCTTCCGTCCTTGTGCCGTGTAGCTGTCTTTGCTACAAAGTTCGACATGACGTATGAGTAACAACGTTACATGTGGGAAGAGCTGTGGGGAGATGTGCTAACTAGTCTGTTAGTATTGATGGTGAGTACCATTAGAGTGCATATACTTAGATGTGTAACTTATTAAGATGGTCTTACCTCTAGGGTTTCTATCTTTATTTTCCTCGTTCAAATGTATGTTTAAAAACCTATTCACTTGAGAGTACATGTGTATATGCTTGATTGCGAAATTGTTTAACCCTCATTAGTCTCTTAAAGTACAAACTTAATTGGTCTTAGGGTCATTTTTGACCCATTGAAACTTGGCGGTTTTTTGAATTAAACAAAATCTTTGAAGTTGATTTGTTGATGATTGTTTAGTATTTGTCATTTGCTTTTCTTCATCTTTAACACATTACCTAGAAATTGGTTACACATTCCACATTGGGCGGATTTTAGGTTTATTTGTGCTGGCTCCAGTTGGCTGTGATATGCTGGTCCCAATGAACTGTGTTTGCTCAACGAACTGGGCGGTATTGCTTCGACGGGGAATTATTTCTACCGAATCCCAATAAAAAATTAAAGTTTCTCTGTTATGTGAAGATAGTGTCAATTGGGTCCAATTCGTAACTATAGCTAAAAAATATTTCAATTACAATGTAAAATTCCATGGTAAAAAATATTTTAGTTTTTTTGGCAAAAAAAAGATAAAGTAAAAAAAATAAGTGATCGAACCCAAGGCAAGTGAGAAAATCGGATTAAAAATTTAAAAAGTGTCAATTTAGGCCCTAATGAGGGTTAAGTGTGAGTGTTTGCTATTGGAAATGTATGAATA
>NW_016193045.1:0-3342 GCF_001687245.7 Rhagoletis zephyria | reverse complement strand
CGCAAGGCACCAACAGCAGTGGCGGCTGTAGTAGCTAACAGTGGCGGTAGTCAATTTTGCCCCCCAATTATTCGGTGGTTGTTCAGCTGAAATGTAATCAATGTGAAAGGTACACACTTAATGGGAGCATGACTGTATTTTTGTTGACAGAGAACAGTATGTAGTAATAAAATTGTAGGGAAAATCTCAAGTTTCGAAATGACACAAAAAAAACGCCGAAACACGTGAACTTAAGGCTGGATCGTAGATTGAGTACCTGAACCATTCTTCCAAATCATGTTATTTACCCAAGATATTTTAATTTTCATGAAAAACAAATTGTAACTTTAACAGAAAAAAATACAAAAAAATAACATATTTATTGCATTATTTTCATTTGCATTAAAGCCGGTTCTTTTGCAAAAAATCAAGCTACTGGTAATGAAAATCAATGTATAAATAAACAAATTTTGAATGGTCAAATAAAAATGTGCAAAAATTTTTTGTATGAAATATGTAGAAGCAGGGAATAGTAGTGTTACTCATACACCATATCTTCCATGGCTATACTCGAACATGGCATATAAGTAATATTTTCCGTGTTACAGTTTGAATTTTTTTTTCATTGGAAATGCAAACATAAAATGAAAATATCTTGCGCAAGCGACCTCAACAAAAAAATAAAAAATGGTATAGAGATCCGAAATCTATGACTCAAAATTAAGTTTACGCGTCTCGGTGTTTTTCGATGTTACTTTAGGGTCCCTACAATGTAATCAAAACCCACTGCTGATCAAGGCTTTTTGTTTGTTTCAAGTGTTACTTAAAATTGTCGCATACTAGCTGCAACAAAGTTTTCTCACCTTACTCGCTTCCTTGCAGACATATTCGAGATGACCCTTAAATGTTAATCTCACGTCAATAATTTACACCAAGTTATTTTATGCCAGGGTTTATGTAGATTTCATAGTCCCTACGTTGTGGTGAGAGGGCGTTTCAGTGACTATGTAGTCTAACCTCAGACTTATGCTAAGCTTATTTGAGCCCCATTGTGTCACACCACTCAGACAACATCATTATTGTGGGGGTAGCAACCAACTTGATTTCGTATATATATTTCACGACTTCGACAATAACTATGTCGTCAGCGAATCCCACTATCGTTACCCCTTCCGAGAACCGCAGTCGCAGTACCCCATCACACATCAGTCATTTTGTAAGTTTTGCGACCTTTTACTATACAGTGCTATATTTTTGATTTCGATTTTCAAAGTAATTTTCAGTTATTCTAATGCTGGATTTCCACTAGGGATTAACTGGCAAAAATTCTAATGACAAAGTTAGGCGTTAGAAAATATTCGTATCATTACGTTAAGAAAATAGTCATTCGATTTAATTCCACATGCCATTTTTTAAGTGGCAATTTTCTTTTTTTCATTTCAATGCCTAGTGGAAACTCGGCATAAGGAGATAAGGAGGTATTCAAAAAGTTTAAAATTTTCCTAATGCCATCATGATTTTCTGTCAATTTGCATTATTCAAAGCATTTCTGATGTAGAGGATGACTATTAAGGAGTACTTTACTGTTCCTCCTTTCCAGCGTTTGGCTGCGATTTTTTCAGCGGACAAGTCTCTGACTACTTTTATCGCATCAATGGTCGAATTGGCGGGGTTCTCTCAATAAAAATGTTAACGCTAAGAAAATTGATAAAGTTCAAAGACTGGCGTCTCTACTGAAACCAGGATCCATAAAGACAACATCCACCAAAGTGCTCACCATGCTACTAGCATTTCTCCCGATGGACCTATATGTAAAATGAGGGCATGCAATACCGCCATTAGGACAAACAACGACCAAGAAATAGGCGCATGCACATATCGGTCGCTGCCTAATTTTGAACGACGGTACTCAGTTTCCTAGAACCGACTTAATCTCACCCAACCGCACTTGCAGTTGATGCTGGGGTTTATTCGGAACAGTTAGGCATATCTTTAAGCTTTGGCATTCCTAACTACTGCAGCGGTTTTCAGGCGGAACTTATGCTAGGCTCATGAACGACATTACCTAATGCATATATAAGGGATACTCTGGGCATCCCTCTTCAAATAGGCAAATTTCTACTGAATGAAAAGTTCATAGAAGTGACCTATGGCCACAGATGCCATACCAAGTCTCTGCTTAATCTTAGGAGGCATTTCATACCGGACATTGTCTGCTTGGATTACTCGCAGCTAGGATGTGTGCAGCCTAGAACGACTACTGCAGAAGCTGCATGGATGAAGACTAAGAGAAAACCATCTCACATCTTCTCTGCCATTGCCCGGTTCTATCAAAACGGGGAGCAAGGGCTCTTGGGATCCATTTTTACAATGATCTCGATTACCTCAAAGCGATGACCGTTACAAGCCTATGCGAATGGTTTACAGAGGAACGGGGATAATTAAATACCTCATTCGGTATCGCAAACGCCCTTGAGTGGAAGGGTCCTAACCTAAGCTAACCTAGTGGTGGGATGACAAACCACCAGACGCTTCAACGACATTTTGGACGCGATCATTTAAAATTCTTTTGAGGATTTTTTCCATTGAGTAGAGCATGCAATGTGGACGATAGTTTCTCGGAACCTTTGGCTGCTTATTAGGCTTTGGAATAAGATTTAAGTGCTGTTGCTCCATGTATTTGGGAATTCCCTCGTATGAATGCACATGCCTTACATTTAGGTGAAAATATACTGTGTTGACTTACGGTCGCCTTTAGTGTGGTATTGAAAATTTGATCTGGACCTTGAGATTTGGATGATACTATCCGAGAACATGGTTTTAAAACTTTTTCAGCGGTTACCCGTGGGATGTTCGGGCCCACCACAGTCACCAATGTTGTAATATCGGTGACGTGCAAAAATGTCAATGGAATTAATGTCAATGACATTGATGCACAGACCAAAAGTGAAATAATTTCAATTGAAATTAAGTCACTTTGGCATTGAGTCACCCTCTAAAAATGATGTATGTAATATGATAAAAACAAAGTTTGTTATTTAGATTTAAATTCTCAAAATGAAAGTGTGTTTATTTCATCGAAAATTTATTGCACGTTATTTGCCTAACATTTTCTTGTCTTCGCTGCTAATGTGTTTCCACTATTCTGGCATTTTTTTGTGTCTTTTTTTACTAAAAAAAAATCCATTTATGATGCCAGGATGAGCGAGAAATAATTATAATATTTCCAGTTGTGCTAAAAATTTTACTTAATTTTACAAGCCATTTAGCTACTTTCTAATGGCACGCCATGTTTTATGAGTTAAAGATATTTGAAGCTGAAGTGCAAAATCTTATTGATAAAACAACAACTTAACTAAGTTT
>NW_016193044.1:0-3342 GCF_001687245.7 Rhagoletis zephyria | reverse complement strand
TTTTGGTATTTCGAAAACCCTGGTGCGTTGAAAGACAACTGCCAGAATTGCCCTGTAAATCAACTAAAAAAAAGCAGCTCAGGGGAATGGCACAAATCACCAAAGTTGTAAAGCCACTTGACTCCAACTCTATCAACGTAGTTTTGACGTATTAGAAGTGAGCATTTATGTACAAGCTGCCTGCAGTATATTGTAATCGACACATAACGATTTTCTGTCATTTTTCTAATCTTTTGTTGCTCATCTTCGCCCTCGCGCTTTCCTCAACTCAATCTATTTGTACCCACATAATATAAAATGCGACTGTGCATTTGTGTGGCCATAGATCGCTGCATTCGCAAATATCTATATATACACGCACTTATGTATATTTAACATCCCACGTAAATCGAACTTAATTTTCATTGTCAGTTAGGATTACACATACTCGCGCAAGTTATTCATATGTGTGTGAAAATTCTGCATTTCACTACCACGCAACTTTCGAGTGGCAAATAAATGAGTCACAATGTCAATATCACGTGTTGAAGGGTCTTATGTTCTTACATGCATGCATACATATGTATGTATGCATATGTGTACTAAGGTTCGCAATTGCCAGCACACAGCTGTCACAAGGGCACACATGGCGTATGAGTAATAAGCTGTCGTGTGCACACTCAGTCAACTCTTGCCTGCTACTTAGCGAAACTTTCACCCCGCCTTGCGCTGACTGCAATGAAGAGCGCCCTTTTTCGTAATTAAATTCCCATTTATCACTATAATGTTTTGCACACATATGTACATACATATATACACAGATATAGTTAATCGTCAATAATTAAAAGTTTTATAGCCTCGGCAGTGAAAATACTTTTGAATTTAAATGCCACGTTTTTAGTCTGAATGAAATGTAATAATGAAAAGCACATAATCTTTTTTTAATTAGAGCAAAAACTATTACGTACTTATATATGAATGTATGTACAACAAAAGCTTCTAGTGGCTGCAAAAAATACCTCAAAAAAAGTTATTGCCTTTACATAGTTATAGATGGCTATTTGAAACGCCTTTTGCTTTCATAAAAATTCTACTATTTGTATTTACATATTTATGTATGAGTACAATATTTGCAAATATTTGGTAGCATTAACATGCGGTATAAATTTATGGCTAACAATTTTTTTTTTTTTTTTAGTTTGTTTGTTGCTTTTCTGCTTTGGCTCATTGTGTAACATGCACCATTGCAATTCTTAGGAGGCTGAGTCGTAAAAGCGGCTTATCGTTGTATTTTATTTCTTTACATCATTTTCTGTTTTGCACCGCATCGGATTTTTATGACTCGGCTTCACTAAAATACATATTTACATAGAAGTACATACATGCATGTAGTTGTTATATTTTATCTGATTTTCTCATAAATTTTTCCAATCAACAGCACACTGCAGAAGAGCAGGAAATAAGTTAAAGATTTTTCTTTGAAAAGATGCGCCCGCAGAAGATTGGATTGCAGATATGTATGTATGTGCGATTCAAGTTGAAATACCACTGTAACGTTGCAGTTATGTAAAATTTTGCGTGGTGCAGTGGAATGCAGCCAAAATGCATATTCACTGTATGAATAAATACACTCACATATACATATATGGTATAAGTATGTATGAAAGTACAATAGGTTGGTCCAACATTTTTTTCCAGCCCCCTCTGATAACTGAATAATGTGGGCTAATTTAGCTGAATTTTTAATATATACTGGTTATGTGAAGAGAAATATTTTTGTGAAAAGTGGACTCACTTGGTTGCACCAGGGTCGAGATATTTTTAAGAGCCGTATTTATGCCCTGATTTGTTTCAACTTGGCATACTATATCGAGCCCTAAGCGCCAAAATATCGTAAGCGACATTTAAAAATTTTTCTTTTTGATGCAGAAATTAATCTAGATGCTCTAGGCATATTTCTGCCTCAAAAAGAAAATTTGAAAAAAATTTCGCTTACGTTAATAAAGGTTAGTAAAATTTTAGAGTTAAATTTGCATCGAAAAATATTCGTTTTTAACGATATTATAGCAATGCTACATACAATAATATAAGGAAAACTTCAAAGCCCCGCGGCATCGTTAAATATTAATCGACTTCGAAATATAAAAAAAAATCGCTTCTACTTAGCTTCTACAATTATCGGGTGGCAGCAAGAAAATTCTAAAAAGTTGTGTGTGTACTGTGTACTTTTTCACCACCCTACTGTGCGAAGTTTTCTGCTTTTATGTGCAAAGACATGTAATAAAATTTAATTCCGCTCTAATAGCAATCGAATTTTATGAGGAGCTTTTTATGCGGGAAATTCACTGATAAATTTAACCTGGTTGCATTTACGTCTTTCATTTTGAAAGACATGTTGAGAGGGCTAGTACGCAAGGGAGGTCAAAGATCCAGCGGTAAAACATACATAGTACTGATTACCAGTAGCGTAGTTATTACCATTACTTTAGGTGCCTTCATTTGTGTAACAACATCAAGATGTACACCACAATTTAGATGAGGAGCTCGGCCAAATACTGAGCAAAATTGTAGGCGTCAAAATTTTATTATTAATTATTACCATTACCATTAACATTGCCATTACTATTGTCACTACCATTATCTTTATTATTGCAAGTGTTCTTACCATTACCATTATCATTACTATAAACATTCCTATTATCAATACCGTACCATTATCTTTATTATTGTAATTATGTTGTTATTACCATTACCATTACCATTACCATTACCGTTAACATTATTGTTACCTTTTCCAATGCCGTTACCATTACATTACTACTAGTACAATAACCGTAGCCATTACCTTTACCAACACAATTACCATTCCCATTACTACTGCCACCAGGGTTGGAAACATTCCTACTAATGGAAGCTTTTTCAATAAATTTATCGACGTCAACTATATCCCAATACTTCAGCGATTTGCAGTGGTTGGCTTGGCTCAACTGAACATAAAAAGAGTTTGAATACCTTAATTTACAGGTATAAATAATCCTAAGGCGGTTTCATGAAGCTCCCTGTTCTAAAGCAGTATGTTCGTAAACTTTATTCATTGCCTCTTCTAAGTTTATTCTACTAACTAGTTTATCGCTTGTTGCAATCTTTTTACTTTGATTACATTTTTGTGCTCACCTGCTGGTTTAGTAATAGTAAGTTAATATCTTTTACAGTTTGTTCTACACTTTTCCTCGGACAAAAGTTGTCCCTCCTAGTTAGTGCTGTCGTAATAAGCGTCAAACGAAGAAGTCGATCGTCCACACAGCACTTAAGCGCTCTCGCCGCAGCAAGCTGACCACCATTAACATTTTGTAAGTATTTCCA
>NW_016193043.1:0-3342 GCF_001687245.7 Rhagoletis zephyria | reverse complement strand
AGATGTGCAATCTGGTTTTATTTTTTCGAACAGAGTTGCCACCTGTAGGACAATTGAATTTAAATTATTTAATAGGCAATGCCATAATAACCGCGCCGTTGGTTCGATTTTCCCAAATGAGGTGTCAAATTAAAAGGCTTGGACTGCAGACATGCAATAAGGTTTTACTTTTTTGATAAAAGTTGCCACCTTTTAAAGAATTATATTCAAATTAACTAAAAAAAATAGAATATTATCAATGGAAATGGTTTTCAAAATCTTTCTCTCTTAACTTAACTTTAATAGGGTTGCCACCTGTTTAAAAAATCAAATCAAATTTGAATTAGGAAAATTAAATAGGGGAAAAAATTCCAAACGAAAGGGACTCAGAAAGTAGCACTTTGAAAATATTTTGAAGTGGGTTGCCAGGCGCTAGGAATGCCGAAATAAGTTAACTTATCCAAAAGTTATATGGAATGTCAAAATATGGATGTCAAACGAAAGAGTATTAGGAAGGCTTTAGTTTAAACATTAAGAATATTTTTGAAGTGTTGGAAGAGGCTTGCCACATGTTGAAAAATTTATTTCAAATTATTAAATAAGTTAAATGTATTATTGAAATATGGGTATAATTCGAATGGGTTACGCAATTCATTTACGAGTGAATTTAAACCAAATTCGCTTCGAACCAAAATTAAACTTTGTAGAAATTTACTCGAAAATAAATTGTATAACCTGAAATATAAAGACCTTGCCTTTTTTGAAATTAGAACCTTTTTATCAGGTGATTTAAAATTTGATAATATTGAAAACCTAATAAGCGAAATGGCTGCACAGATTAAGAAGAAATATGACACTCGAATCGCTTATACCTTACTAACATTTGGAATAGTTTGAAGCCTTTTTGAAATCCTATCTTCGGCGTTTTAATGCAGTGCGGGCTCACTAGTTTTTATTTAACCGTTCAAAAGAAGTTAACGTATCCATCGATTTTCACCGCTAGTAGCTTGATTTTTTGGCAAAAGAATAGGTTTTAATAAAAATTAAAAAAAAAAACAAATGATTTGTTATTCTTTGAATTTTTTCTTGGGAAAATGACCTGGTCTGGAAAAACGGTATATATATCCGTAATTTACGACCCAACCTTAAGTTAACGTGTTTCAGCGTTTTTTTGTCTCATTTCAAAACTTAAGATTTTCCTTACAGTGTAATAGTTGGGCGGTGAAAAACTCTCGCGACGAATTTGTTATAAGAGGCTAATCAGTATGAGGGGTATTTCATTTAGTTAACTCATTTTACGAATTGCTTTCTGAGCTTCCTCTTCATTCAAGCTCAAAGCGTAGTTTGTATTTCGAGGGCCCTGAATACCGCATTGTTTTTCGCGGAAATACAGCCACGCCTAGTACATTAGGGCAGGAGTCCTTGATATTATTCGATTTTAATAAAATTCTGTTTGTGTCTTAGTTTTCACCAGAAACACTTAAATATGAAAAATTGCTAAGAGCAGTCTACTGTCACGCCTACCGGCCACATAACAACCGATAAAGAAAATAAATAAATTTTATTAAAATCTATAACATTTTATATATCTATGTACATACATACTTCTTCATTACTTAGCAGAAGTTAAGCATAGCAAATTTCAGTGAAATCGTATTAACGATTACTATTTTTTGCCGCAGCAGTGTGAAGCCTTCGGTCCATGGAAGATTAACTAGCTGATATTTCGAGGCACTTCGAAATTTGAATTTTCTGCCGTTCTCAGACCACCGCGTGCTTTGTAAGGCTCTAGAGTATTTCGTGTGAAAATCGCATCAATAAAGGCTGACATTAAATGCTTAATAGCTGTCATTACAAAAGATTTTAACAATACATATACATATATCAGCAAAGTGAAATTATCTCTTCCATGGCTGCAATTTTCCACCCCAAATACTGATTACGCTCATTTGCATACTTGACATACGTGATAATTACCTTAAGCTTGTCGTTATAAATTTAAAGAGTCATCTAATTAATCACGTCTAAGCTGAATATAAAACCACAAACATTTGACTGCGAGCTTTAAAGTATCACACACATGGCTGAGAAGGTCATTGGGAGAAAGAAGGTCACATAGAAAAGGCAACAGAAATGCAACAAATACTATTAGCAGATAAACACAAATGCAGTAAAACAATGTAGCAGTCATGTACATACATATGTATAGTAGGAATGCCTGCTTAATTTATTTACATACAAGATTATGTGTATATATTTACGCCAGTTAATGGCTCGCCTTTGCTTTAATGTTATAACAGCGAGTGAAATGTCAATGCAAAGAGACAGATAGTCGTCCAACCGCTAATATTTGCCACAAAATGGCGTAAGCACAAATACTATTTATAGTAAGTATGTGTATGCAAATGGTTATTTGCGTAAATATACACCCATAAATATGCACATATATACATATGTATGTAAATAGCTTAAGTACGCTAAATGCTTGCGTAAATAGTATAACCATAAAGGTACTTTGGAATTAGCATGCACATGCACATACATATAGGAGCATAGCCATGCCTTCGTATATACGTATGTACATTAGGGCGGGTCGAAAAACACAAAATGGTTGATAAGAAAATTGTATAGCTCTTAATAGGGTGCTATTTTAATTCCTTATTCTTGAAAATAAATCCTGGTTCACTGCAACAATATCTTCAATCTGCGGAATGAGCTTGAAGAATTGAAAACAAGGGCGGGAATACCAATTTCTTAAATTTTTGCAACGACTTGTGTAGATCAAATCCGAAATTTATTTCCTATCATAAAATAATAAAAAAATTAAATTGGTCAAATTAAAAGTAACTAACATCAATATTATAATAGATTAAAAAATTTAAATAATAACCAGGATTTCTTGTCAAGAATAAAACATTTTGTGTTTTTCGACCCGCCCTAATGTACATATCGATAGCTGAGTGGAAGATGCACCTATCTCGGCAGTCAGTTCGAAAGCGCCCTATCTCATAAATTTTTTCAAGAATTTGATTGAATATCGAACGAAACGAAAATAGATAGTCAGATAGAGCGTTCTTCAACCAAATTCTGAAGTGGGGTGTTCTTGGAAAAATTTCTCAGACAGGGCGTTTTCGAACTGACTGCCGAGATAGGTCGATCTTCCATTCAGCGATAGATATATGTATGCATTTGAGTTTGTGTGAAATAATTTCTGTGTATATTTTCATCCGCTTTGTAAAGCTTATAGAAATTCGTTTGAATATTTGTATTTGTTTGTATATTTGTATGCTTGGTTGTTCGCCTTATCGCCGTAATGTCAATTTAGCTTTGGCATTGCATTAATTATTTGCCATTGTATGTGTT
>NW_016193041.1:0-3343 GCF_001687245.7 Rhagoletis zephyria | reverse complement strand
TTATAAGATAAGTAACATATTATTAAAATATGGGCATCAAAGATACTTACAAAAGCTTATTTTTCAAAATATTATTGAACAAAGTTGCCACCTGCTTAAAAATTTAATTCATTTAATTTAAAATGGTAAATGAAATGTTGCAATATGAGTATAAATTTTCAGTCGTATCAGAAAGCTTGATTTGGAAAATATTTTTAAAAAGTGTTTCCACCTATCTTGAAGACTTATTTGAATTAAATTGATAAGTGAAATGAAAGTTTACAATATGTGAGTCAAACTAAACTGAATAAGGAAAGCTTAGCTTCTAAATATTTGCACATGTTGTTAAGATAAATAAAATATTAAAATTTTGGTAACTAAAGAAATGTATTTGAGAAATCATTCACTTAAAACATATTTTTATTAATGTTGTCACCAATCTATAAATTTAAGACTAAAAATTTAAAATTAAATGCAATAAATATTACTAAACGATAGCTGTTTGAGGAAGCTTTATTAGAATGCAGAAAAAATATAAAACTCCTTATCAAACGAATTGTTCAAAAACTCTTTGATCCAGAATTTTTTCAAAAGGGTTGCCACTGGTATTCATTTTCTTTTTGCGGGTTTAAGTAATAGAGTTTAAATAAAAACTGTGATATATTTAGGAAACAAAAAAAGCTACTCATACAAACGTAAAAAATAATAAAAAGGTCAGCTTAAAATATTTCCCTCAACACATAATTTGGTTTTAGTTATCAAATGACTTTTTTCTGGGTGTCCTCTAGTATAATTTCGTTCGTTTATTTTTGAATTTAATTGGAGGTATTTGAAATAATCAGTGTTAAAAAATGTTGACATTCTTTATTTAATGGACAGAATTTGCAGAAGAGAAACACAGAACTACCTCTTCAGATTTCTTCTTATACATGACATTTGTAGCATACCTTTGGTCTTACGGAAGTGCGATTTCGTTTTCCTTAAATTTAATTAATTTTTAGGAAAAATATAGTTCACACTACAAGAAAATCCAAGGTTTCTGAATTTTTGATAATTAAATAATCATCAAATTTGTTTATTCATATGGAAGCGAATTCGAAAGATCGTCAACAAAAAAAAAAAAATGTCCAAAAATCAAGAGTAAAAGATAAAGTTCAATTGCATGCGCAAAAAATACCTGAATAAAAAGTGTGAAATTTAGATGAAATTTAACTTTTTTTAATTAAAAAATTTTGTTGCAAAAGCTTCAGTTTTACGAATTGGGTGAATTGGGTCATAGTAAGAATTATATATATTTTGATTTGTTTAACCAAATTTAAATAAAAAAACAAAAATATTTAAAAACAATTACTGGAAATACGATTTTCACTGACACTCACTGTATGTATGTAAGCCGTCGAAGTCAATCAAATGAACCACCACCTACCTCATGTGTAAACCACACTGATGACCACCGAGTGACAGCAAATGATAATAGCCGTATTGTATGTCCGAATTACATTCGAGAGTGACTGAAAAAGGTGGTGTGTGCTTTTAACCAGACCTACCTACCGACATATATTTCGACTCGCTGAATCCGAATCTGAGGTCCGTTTGACTCGTACATCCTCGAAATTTCGAGTAAATTACGAAAATTGAAAAGCGGTCTCAAAAAGTTCGCAATTCTGGCAATTTCCTCGAATTTTTGAGGGTATACGAGTCAAACGGACGGCAAATTCGGACTCAGCGGGTCGAAATACATATTTGTAGGTGTGTCTGGTTAAAAGCACACACCACTTGTTTTTGTGTGCCGTAGAAATTAATGATAAGTGGATAGATGTAGAATACAAAGATAATCATATAAGTTTACTTATTTTCATATCGACACCTCCAAACCATACCATGCTAAGACATACCATGCTAGTACATAAATAAAATTGGATTATATAGTAAGAAAGATGAGCCGAGTGAGCTCATAACATCAGAATCAACTAATAAATACCAAAAACTGCAACTCTACTGAAATACCAGTATCCAGCAATCAGTATAGAGCGCTGCGCATTCCTGGTATAGAATATCTTACATGGGTTGCTTCATCGTCACAATGATGATGCAACGATTACCCTTTTGCACACGAGCGATATTTCAATTCGTTTGCGGGAATAAGTCTGAAATACCAACCGTTTATGGAAAAACCAAAAATGCAGATTGATAACATTTTTTACGCTGATTTCAACCGTATTAAAATAATTTGTGCTCGGTTCAAAATTTCTGGGCGATACGATAACGCAACCATGATTGGACGACAAGTGTGCAGATAGCCTTATTGTAGCATCTCATTAAAATATTCCAGAAGTGTTCTGAAGCAGCAATAAACTAAACGACTAGTTTTTGGTACACTTTCACTAATTGTCCGTAATTTATATTTACTAAAATTACGGAGGCGTTTTCATAGTTATACACTTAAGTAGTATAATTTATCCAACCCTCATTATTCAAGTAGTCCACTCATTGCTGCACTGCTGGCTTGTTCTGATCACTCGANATCAAAACAATGCTGGACAATAAAAAATACACAAAACAAATAAATCTATTTGTAGCAACGTCAGCACAACAAAAACACAACAAAAAAAAAAAACTTAGAAACATTTTTCCAATGAAATTACGTGTACACGCAATATCATTTTCATTATATGTATGTACTTACATTAACAGCAAGACAATAAATAAATCGCATCTGACAGATTGTGCATTTAAGTTGCATGTGCATCGATACGTGTGTGTGTGTGTGTGTGTGTGTGTGTGTGTGGGTGTATATGCGTGCAATTGCATGCTGTATCTATCAAAAGTATCTTTGGTAAAAAATCAAATTATTGCAGTGGCGCTGCGGTGCTGCAGCATCATTCCGTTGTACCTAATCGCAAACTCATCATCATTAAAACTGATTTTTCAGCAATTGAACACAATAGAAAATTTGCCACGTTTTTCCTTTGTTTCGTTAAAAAAAAAGTGCATCTCCCAAAAATACAATAAAATCAATATCTTCTGCCATGGAAAGTGAGTTTATACGAAGTGCGAGGAATTAAATGCATTTCTATGAATATGTGAACGAGTATATATGTATGTCTGTATGTATGTAAGTGTTAGGGTAGGTGCTGCTAGGGTTGCGGGGTGCTTGCATCACGCTGTGCCACCACTGTCATGCACTACTCGTATTTGTGTGCACCCTTGCTGCAACCAACAAAACCAAAAAAAAAAAAAGAACAGCAACAGCGTTTTGACTTCAAGTTGTGGCAAGCGCCGTGTACGCTCGCTGATGTGTGGATTTTGACACCTTTTCGACTGCCGTTGCCGTGCTACTCCAGCCATTTTTGCGGCATTCACC
>NW_016193040.1:0-3343 GCF_001687245.7 Rhagoletis zephyria | reverse complement strand
TCGTTTTCCGGTACAGCTGTAGCTTCTGCTTCTTTTGCCTCTTCCTCGTGATTAGCACCGGATTCGACACCGTTTTTCGTTTCAGCTGGTGCTCGACATTCTTCAGGGTGCGAAGCTTTTCGCAGTTCGATTCGTTTTATCAGCTCTTTATGCAACAATGACATATCTGCAGGGCGTCCCATCACTAAGAAGATTTTGATTTTGCCAGTATTATCCATGGCAGTAAGGCGTAGTGATTTGTTGCTGGGACGTTGAGCAACCATGCCGGCCCAAACCTGATATTAGCAAAATTAAAAAGTTTAATCATAATATTATAAAATAAACCTTCTTGTCTTCAGCTAGATTTAATACTAAATTGAGCCAATAATCAACTAACTTTCGTGTTCAGCAATAAACGAAGGTTACCCGCTGTTCGAAAAACAACACGTGAGCACTCTTGTTCGTTTTTTGAATCATTCAAACGTAAACTTCCACGTCCGCGTTCCTCCCAGTTGCTGTTGACGAAGGCAAACAACTTACAATTGACCTGCATCGAGACAAAGTTTATGTGATGAGACATATTAAGGTATCAGGGTTAAATTACTCTGATTATTTGATGAAACTTACATCAACAATATTAATTTCATTTTCTTCACCCGTGAACGTTTCTACCTCTTCATATTTCCGTTTCTGAGCGCGACTCTCCTCGTACTCACGCGCCACATCAGTAAGTGTCTTTGTTTCATTATCTTTTGGTGCAGCACCTTTGTCACTCTCACCGGCTTTAGCCGCATTTTGTATGACACTTGAGAACAGCAATTCAGCAGAAGTAGAGCAACCGGCGTCTGCATTTTCCGATTTCGCTGCTCCCTCTGGGTTGACATTTTCCTTTGGAAATACACACAATTTTTAACATTTTTAGAACATTATATTGATAAGACGCATGATTCATTCTTGAATCATGCCTAAAACTTATGTATAAATATAATTGAAATTTAATTAAAATCAGCATTACCCCTACAACGCGTTCATGCACATTTTGGCCAAATACAAAGCCGGATTTTTCCACCAATGGTATCGAGTTCTTGGCGGCAGCAAAAAGATTTGCTCTTTCTAATCCATTTTTTCGCAACAATGTTAAAGGATCCGTGCGCTTTAAAACAAAATATGTATGAAAGAATTACTAGCGAAATAAATAAAGCATCCACATCATACTTCATCCGGTTCATCATCGTCTGCCGCTTTTTTATCATCTGTTGTTTCGCTATCATTTGCTGCGTCGCCACCAACAGCACCTTCATCAGCACTTGCTTCATTATTTTCTGCCTCCTCATCATCGTCTTTCTGTTCCCGCATAAAAGGATTATGATTGGTTGTACTGCTCACGGAATCCTCTTCGTCTCCGTCCACATTATTGACTGTGGCTGTTGAATTGGAAGACGCATTGGCATTACCAAGGGAATTGTTATTGCTATTGGCTAATGCTGCTGCTCCCAAAACTGATGAACCGAGCACTGAGGGGCGCAATACCCCTGAACGTAGAACAGGATTTACACCGCCACCGGTTAACCGCGAGGATTGTAGGATTGAATCGCTTCCAACGCTGTTCGATTCGTTAGAGGTATCTGTAGGAATAAAGGCAAAACGTGTAACAGCCGGTTTATACTTCCAGAAATTTTCGCAAGTTTTTCTCTGCTTCTCTGTATGTGCCGCCCGTTGTTCCTACATACTTTTATTTCGGCACATAAATGCATTTAGATAACGTGCGTTGGAAAAACTTACTTTTCCATTGGCTTTATGGGCTTACCATTATTTTCGGACATTTTCAATGTATACTTGCAGAACTATTATAATTTGTTAAAAATGAAAGTCTTCGAGAGTTCTGCAAATTAAACTGTGCTGAATTGTCAAACTTCCGAAGCGTATGCAGAATGTCAAGGTAAAGCAAATTAAAAAAAAACCGAAGGTACACATGTTGCCATACCAGAAGAATTTCATTAAACAAAAAAGGCTGTTGCTTTCGATATTCCTAGCAACATGTCGCAATCAACACATTCGGCCTGACCTCGTACTTTTCTGTCTAAATCCAGTAAAATTACCAAATAATAGGGGTATACATCTAAAGTGACTAAGGGACAAATTGCTTAAATTTATCATTTCATCCGCATTCTTTCATAACGCACCTTGGTAAATAATTGCACAAAATTGTTTATTATTTAACTTATCTGGCGAGTTACGTTTCATTCTTACCTCGTCCATTCTGCTAATTTGCTTTTTATAGCGGTCTGTCAGGGTTGAGTTTTGTTGAAATTAATACGTTTAGCCCATGAACCAAAAATACAAGATCACGTAAGAACGCGACGTTGTATTTGTAACTGGTTTTGAGAAAAAAGTTTGCAAAAGCGGGTTCGTCAGCTGAGCGTTTGTTTACATAACAAGCACCACTATTTTACACTTTTATTCAAGTAAAGAAGAGTTAATTCAAAATGACAACACATTTTATAGCATTTTGTTGCATCATTTTACCTAAATTGTGCGTTTAAAGTGGCTGACAATAATTTTGGCTAATTTTGGTTTTCATTGTTTTCTTTGCTTTGTTTACTTTTCGCTCGTTTTCCAGTGAAACAAGATGGCGTAGAACCCGCTAAAAAAATCGACTTTTTTCACTCTCTTGTTCTTACGTGATCTTGTGTATTTCGTTCATGACGTTTAGCCACCAAAATCATTTGATAGAGTGATAAACTTTGGTTAAATAGATGTCCATACAAAGTTTGACAGTTGATTTATCAAAATGAAAAATTTATAATTTTATAAAGTTTATCAATAGTTTATCACTTTTCATGGGGACCCCTAATAACTATGTGCTCAGTTCGAGTATATGATCAATTGCTAGTTAAATATGGCAAAATCTGGTCGAAAATCGGGAGTGAGCTGGCCACGGTATTGCCGTTGAGGATTTACAGAAAGTCGCAAAAAGGGCTCATTGACGAGAAAGAGTCACTAAATTTTTGTTTCTCTTTTCTTTACTATTTAGTAAAATAATTAATCTGTATTACAAGGTCCCTACAAGAACAGTGATAGTCATTTGATTAATCATGTGATACTCACTGGGGAGGGAGATCTCAACCAAGTACTTCTATCAACTTTTTAAGAGCAATATGCAAAACGTGATGTAAANAATTCTTGTAGAGGTCTTTTCGCTGCTAGAATGCCACGTTGTCGAATTTAAAAAGAAAGCATACTTCCGTCCATAAATTGGCGTGTCAAGCGCCAAACAACTATAAAAATCCCCTTGGCCGTACAATTTGTATGGAGCATCCCACAATAACGCTGCGCTAGCGCCGAGCCATGATTCAATAATTAT
>NW_016193039.1:0-3343 GCF_001687245.7 Rhagoletis zephyria | reverse complement strand
CAAAAAAATTGTTTACGTTTTTACATTTCGCTAAGCAAGCAAATTTTAAAAAGAATAAATTTTAAGGATCCAGTTTTGAAAGCACTACAAATAATTGATCCATTATCGTTAGGGCCAAGCCTTGTGCCACTTATTAATATATTCCCTAATCTCGTTGGAAATATGAACATTGAAGATATTAATGAAGAATGGAGACTTTTATTATTACATGCATTTTCCGAGGAAGAGATGACTCTTGAAATGTTTTGGCAAAATGTTTTTAAAGTAAAAAATAGTTTAGGAGAGCACATGTATCCACATTTGCGGCAATTTATAAGTTCTTTACTTTGCTTGCCTCATAGCAGTGCTCCCACGGAGCGTGTATTCTCCCAAATGAAATTAAATAAAACGGCTATCCGAAATTGTCTTAACGTAGAAACAGTGAGTTCCATACTTCTAATTAAAGAAATAATGTCAGAATTTGAATTTGAAAACTGGATTCCACCCAAAGAAATCATAAATAAATACCAAAAAATTAAGACCAATTAAAATTTAAAATTATTTTAACATATTTGTATACATATATGTACTTATCATAGTAACGAAATGTGATTTATATTATTATTTGTATGTTTATTTTATTATATGTATCTATATTTAAAATGAAATGTCATTTTTTTTGTTTTTCTTATTAAATAAAATGAATTATATTGTTTTGTTTTCAAAAATGTATACTACTTCAATTTTATTCAATCTACTCCACTTTTTTCCAAAATCTACTTCACGCAATTTTTCTCTAGCGGCAGCACTGATCAGAGCTTAGCATTGCTCCAACAAACAATAAACTAAGCATATTTGCAGGCGTTTGCGCTAGATGCTAGGTAGAGTAGAGTGCAAGGAAATTTCGACATATGCTGTCTGTCAGTATCTGAGTGGATATGTGCAATGATATACGATTTCATATTTGCCTGAATTTCTCTGACAAATGCAGCAAATAAGTCAGAAAATGTCTTAAGCAGTTTATAAAAATACAAAAAAAAAAAATAAAAATAGCGAGTGCTATGATGGAATTCGTGGAATTTATTCATACTTTACGGCAATATTATACTTTCATTCATACATAGGCTAGGATACGTACACACATGAGTAGATATGGACACTAACCAAAACTAGTTATGCATACATAAGTAGCTAAGTTTATTTGTCTACAAGCAAGCTAGCACTAAGCAACGCCTAGTTATCGACTATAAAAATATGTTGAGCGCATACCCAGCACAGCAGATGGCTAAGCTACCGTATATTAGTAGATGAATTTATTTGCTTAAGCATATGAGAGTACATATTTACATATTTATGTGTGTGACCTAGGCTTGTATAAACATATACCCATATTTTTGCGCGCTTTTTTCAATCAAAATTTTGTTTGTGTGCTGCACACATACTTGTAAAGATATGTGTGTGTTATGCTATGTATGTAGATTAGCTTGTTAAATAAAAGATTTCTCAGATTTATGCTCAAGTTTCACCTGCCCACGCATACAAATACTCTTACATAAGAATGTAGTGGCTATGGCGTGTGCCGAATTTCTTCTGCAAGTCATTCGCTTTCTACACTTCAACCTTGAGAGCTTTGCATTTTTTATCGCAGATTACAGTTTTTCGTTCTTTAGAGCTGGCGAGTAAATGAAAATACATTACCCACTTTAGGGTGGTCTTCAAAATATCAGCATTATGTAGCACCGGTTTTTTTTGTTCTACGTACAAATTAATGACTTCCACAAAAAATTCAAAATCCAAAAAAAAATTAGGGATCTCGATTTTTTTTTACAAGGCAAAAATTTGAGGAAATTTTGACTTCGACCAGCTACAACTCAGCGCGTCAAATTTATCAAATTTCAAACAAAAATTGAGTTCAACTTCAATTTGCAAAAACCTATGTTTTTTTTTTATTTTTGAAATGTTCTGCGTACAAAATAAAAGAGTGTCTAATATAAAATTTTGATGTTGATATTTTAAGAACTATCCTATCATATATTTTCTTAATAGTTTAAGATGTGCATGAGAAATTTGATATCCTGATATATGTATATATGTACATATATGTATGAAAGCGAATGCGGTCAAAGATTGATGTCAATTGCTTGTAAGAGTAAGCTGATATTATCATAATATCATAAAGAATTTTCGTTTTTCATGAAAGCTTTGAATACACAAGTTGAGTATAACACGCGCTAAGAGCCTTCAAGTATGCAACTTAAATTTTATTCCCCTTCAAGCAGTTTATGTACATATGTAGGTGTTTAACAAGAATTATAGAATACAAGACTGCGCCCATCAGAGAGGATTTTTGAGAATAACTTTTGTATGACGTCACACTGCTGCAATTGCGAGAGAGAAATGCCAAAACGTGAGCAAGAATGGAAAAAGAAGAAAAAATGTTGCGAGGAAAACGTAAACAAGTTGCACAAGTGTGACGTCATACAAACAACGATTCTGTCAAATTCACTGAGAGAGGAATAGCGGTACCGTGATGGGCGCAACCTCTATTTCTCTCAATCGTGGGGGTTTAGTAAGAAAATATAAAAATCGATTTTTTCAGCCGCCGCTATTTTTGTAAAACACGAGTACTTCGTTAGAACTTATTCAAATATTTATAATAGCTCGATAATCATATCAAACGATGTGTTTAAAAAAACTCACGTTTGCCTAAGATAAAAGTTATAATTTTTTGTTTGCTTTTCTATTTTAGTACCCCCACTAAGCCTACTGCTACAAGGCCTCAATCATGCCCTCATCGCTGGTACGCGCACTCATGTAACCTGCACTGCTGTTGGAGCCAGACCAGCACCACAAATTGTCTGGACTAAAGGGGGCCAGGTTGTCAAGGGGGCAACACAATCGGTAAGTTCTCAGTTAGGAAAATATTTTATTGCAATTATTGGGATATGCAAGAAGCAGGACCGAACACAACAGTTATTGGTGTAAACTAACATTAAAAAATTCATTCATTCATTCATTGAAAATAAATTTTTGTTTGTAATTTTTATGCAAGATTAAAAAAAATAACAATTATTTTTGATTTTTATTTTATATATCCAAAATAATAATTATTTTTGATTTTTGTCTAAATTACATATAAAAATTTATTTTTAAACTTGATTCTAGGTGAAAAAATTGGTTGGTATGTATCACTTAGTTGTAGACCTTTAGTTCACAGCGAATTTTTCAATGACAGTTTTCATCAATAAATCAGAAAAAAACAGTTATTTAAGGAGTAATTAAATAAAAGTCGAAAAAAATTGTTAAAGAGCGATTTTTTTTTAATAAAAGTTGCACCTGTTACGGTCCCTGGCACGCAAGGTTT
>NW_016193038.1:0-3343 GCF_001687245.7 Rhagoletis zephyria | reverse complement strand
ACAGTTAGAACAACAAAGACAAGAAAACATAGCACTACTTAAGAAAAAAAAAGAAACTTGACCTCTCTTACCACAACAAAAATAGACCTCAAAATAAGGACTTCTCACGAGGAGAAATTATTTACGTTAAAATCAATAAAAGACTAGGTTCCAAATTGACTCCAAAGTATAAAAAGGAGAATGTTTCGAAAAACCACAGGACAACAGTTAAGACAATATCAGGACGATTTCATTATATTAAAAATTTGTACTTTGACTCTTTGACTATTTTATCCTTTCGAGTTTCTAACTCATAAAACTTTAATCTGTATAGTTGTAGTAACATTGAACCACAAGATGCATTTTGAAGTTTTCTGGCAGCATTTTCATTCGATTTGCGCGAAGAAAAGCCTTGAATGTACTAAATGAGCGCTCGACGTAAGTTGATACAAATGGAGCCCAATTTAAATATGGAACGTTTGAAACGTTCATATTATCAGGAATAAGGGCGTTTTCCTCGCCCTTTACAATTTTATACACACCCCTTATTGTCTTCAAGCCTACGTTAGCTGAGAAAACGGCTTTAAATTTTTCCAACACCAATTTTGCAAGAGGTCCCTGCGCTTCTATAAGCCGCATGGGCATGTGTATATTTCTTAATCTTGAAAAAAAAAATTGTAAATGCTATAATCACTTTTTAAAGGTAGAAAAGGCAAAAAAAGGCAAATATCTTAAAAAAGGCAACATCAAATGTGTATACATGGAATCAGGGAAAGCTAAATCGTGGACATTCTTAATCGAATATACTCTATCTCTTTAGCAGAAAAAAATTTCCATAAAATCCGTTCCCTGGTTATGACATTTTGCATTTCAATGATGATGTTTGTTACGTCTTTTTGCATTTCAGGCGACGATATGTACATACAGGCTATTTTTTCACACAAAGTGGTTATTCTACAAACATACAAACTTCCATACATACATAAATAATTTACCCTCCAGACGAACGCTCGCGATCGTTCAAAAATTCAACCTTCGCAATACGAGTAACTGATTGAGTTTCACAAAAAACGCTCGCAACCAACGAACGATCGCGAAAGATCAAAGGACCGACGCTTGCGGCGAAATCTTCTCTCTCGTAATTTTAACGAACACTGATTTTGCTCGTAAGAGATCGTAAATGCTTCTGCTCGCAGCCAGCGAGAACTTTTTGGACGAACCGGCTAAATTGGCAAATAAAACCGGCTAAAAACGGCTAAAATGTTTCAACTAAAATTCACATGTTTTATTTAAATAAATCACGAGTAAAAACACTATTTCTTGGAGAGAAGTTACAAATTCGAGCCGGAAAGAATTCTGCCAGCAAGAATTTGCATTATTGTGGCACATGGTAGGATTTTTTGTCGACGATAATTTGAATAAACAAGTTCGTTAAATTTAAAAATTTTCAAACAGGAGCGATTTGAAAATGAAAAATTTAAGTTAATACTTGTTTACTTAATTAATTTAGTTAATTCCAATGATTTGAAAGGTACTTGGCAAAGAAAAACTGTATTCTTAATCGGAATGCAATCTCAACCAGAGTCGATATAGTAAACCCGACAAAGAAATTGAAACGTACGTTGAAGAAAGTCGGACAGACAAGATATTTACACGTAGATCCTGTTTTTTGCCCCTCTGAAAGAATTTTAAAAATTCTATACAAATTTCTTTTGTTCGAAATGCAACCGTGGACACTAGCTGGCAGAAAATTGCAAGTTTTCTTACTATCTGATATTTTGACAGATAATTCTCGCTGGATTTTCGACGAACAAACCTATTGTCTTCCCTACAAGGCCTTTTCAGACTGACCGATTCTCAATACACTCAAATAGAAACCAATACACATAAAAAACGCTGTAAAAATTTCCCTTCAATTTTAAAGCAGTAAAACAACGACCTTAAGTTAACATCAACCGAGGCCATATGTTTTCAAGGGATGCAAAATCACAGTTACACAAAAGAACTGGTCAGATTTTTCAGAAATCCCTTCAATTCTGATGTAAAATATGATGCCAAAAGACTGCATATATTCCACTTAGATGACCGGTCATATGACCGGCAGATGTCTCGTAGGATTCCCAGAGAGTTTTGCTTTACATAGAAATTTGTGCTCTTTAATTTTCATTTTGACTCACTTCAGTGTTGGGGCCAGCGTTGCCAGGTTGACGTTTTTTAACTTCCCAGTAATTTTTCTCTGTGACTAAATCTTGTACTAAGTAGAACTGATTTTGAATTATTTTCTTAATAAATCTTTACAAGCTTTGTGTTTTGCAGCAGCTGCTTCAAAATATATTTATTCTTTGGACACAGATGACTTAAATATGATGCATACCAAGCGTACGCGCATTTTTTTTTTTATTCTTGGACTAGGGACCTCGTGTTCAAAGGCTGGTTGTGTAAACACTTGAGGTTACGAGTCTTATTGTAATGTTTGCAATTGCACATTAAAAGCCAAATCAGGAAATGCTGATCTCTTGCAACACGCACGCTCGCAAAAGCATCAAAAAAGCTGCAGCAGCATAAAGAGTCAGAAAAAAGTAGGCGACTTTTTTAAGACTTCATTGAAAATGTAATGAACACAAACAGGGCTGAAAAATTGCTATGCCCCTTCTTAGCAGAACGTAATTTACTTAGGGTTTACATCGGACAATACTGTCATGACAATAGCAATACATGCACACTTTTTCACTAATACATCCATACTTTTCCATTAGAATAATTTTGACAAATAATACGTATATCTTCATTGTCATGACAGTATTGTCCGGCGTAAACCCTAAGTTAGCATTTTCGACAACCGACCCCCTTACCATATGTCTACAAGAACAAAAAAAAAATATTAAAAATCAACGCGATTATTAGGCCCCTTTAAACATGCACATTAGTGGACTGAAATTTAATGGGCTATCAAACTGCATACTCAAAAAAATTCTAAAAAATTTAAATCAAAAGTTGAAAATCTAGCTGAAGCTTTGCAGATTTTTTATAATTTTTGCACAAAGTTTGAAATGTGGATTTATATTTTGTTTGTTATATAACAAGCTTGGATTTTATGGAAAAATAATAAACATTAAATAAACAAAAGAGAAACAGCCAAAATCGATCAAAATGGTGATGACTTAATCAGCTGATGATTTTTATATTAACGATCTCAAACCAGTTTACAAAGAATTTTAAATTTCCTCTGTCAAAATGACAATTTTTTTGGACATTCATTTGAATAAGACGTTTTTGGGTAGGAAATGACGTTTTTTCAGACCACGANCAAGCTTGGATTTTATGGAAAAATAATAAACATTAAATAAACAAAAGAGAAACAGCC
>NW_016193036.1:0-3343 GCF_001687245.7 Rhagoletis zephyria | reverse complement strand
ACACTAGGGGGCGGATATAGCAAATGTTATCCGACTCTAATGAAATTCGGTTTGTAACTTGGATTAAGGTACGAAGACATACATACATACATATATCTGAAATATGGTGAAAATCGGTCAACTGCCACGCTCACCACCTATCCGAATTTTTTTGTTCTAATGTGGCAAGGACTAGTAACGATCCTCCGAAATAGCAAATTTTTGGTGATAGATCTATTTTTGCATGAAAACCCAGAGATTTAAAAAAAATTATGGATTGGCAAACAGCCACGCCTTCCCTCCCCACACTAGTGGGCAGGAATGAGGAATAAATACTACCAGATTTTATTGAAATGGATTTGAACCTTTGCTGTTCAGTGGATTCATACAGACTTCCACGGCATACGCACAACATGTAAATAAAGGTAAGAATGTAAACATGCATTTGTTTATGTATAGTATGTATGTATGTATGTATGCCGACATAGGTACTGTCGGCTTTCAGAATTTTTTGGCTGTCACTTGTTAATTTAGACAAAATATAAAAATAAAACTTAATAAGATCGCAAGTTATGTATACACATTAGGGTGGCCCAAAAGGAGTGAAGACGGAATTGTAATGCCCCCGCCCAGGATTGTTCTATATCGAAAAAAATTTACCTCTATTTTTTATTTTGCAATCAAAAAATATTTAGCGGTCGCTCAAAGTTTTCCATGTATTTTTATGTGGGAAAATAACAACTCTTCGTTGAAAAATGGTAGAATTCTTGAAAATCAATATTTTTCGATCGGTCTGGATCTGGTTCTCTTCAGGAGACTTTCAATAATAATACCCAATTGTTTAGTGAACCATTCCTTAATACTAGCGATTTTTTATCGCCCCCTCCTTTCCATTTTTCGGGGCTTTTGTGGGTTTTTGACGGACCTATAAATTATAGCTGCAAAGAAAAAATGGTTAAATAAACAATTGGGTATTATTATTGGGAATCTCCTGGGGATAAGTAGAATTCTATACCAATTCTACGAGAAGTTGTTTTTTCCCCATATAAAAAACATGGAAAATTTTGGGCGCTTTGAGTGGCCTCCAAATATGTTTTGATTTCAAAATAAAAAAATAGGGGTATATTTCTTCAGTATAGAACAATCCTATAGGGTGAGAGCATAAAAAATCCGACTTTACTTACCCCCCCCCACATGCATTTTTGGACCACCCTAATGTGCATACATAAGTGTGTACGTTTGTAAGAACTCCAGCTAAGAATATCTACAACTTGTACATTCATTTACAACAAAATACACTTGATGTAACAACCAACAAAAAAAAAGCCTGCATGCAGCCAATTGTGTTCGTAAGCGCACTTGCACTTGAACTTGCAACGCTACGCTACGCAGATAATTAACAGCATTAACAACATTTGCAGACGCATAACACCAATAACAGAACCGAGGCAATTATTTAAAACAATTTTCCGAGGCATGGGTAAGATGTATTTAGGTAAGCATACATAAGCATGTAGTTGCATATATGTACATATGTATGTACATACATACTTACATACGTATGAGTGGAAAGGTACGGAAATATCAGGTAACAGGTTTGCACGTAAGCTCATTATGAATCCAAATAGTCGCGCGTGCAGCAAATGTTCACAGCAGCGTGCAGCAATAACAACCGCAGCCGAACGAACATTCACTTTTTTCAATATCGCTTCTACAAAATTTACTAAATTGTCTTATCGCTTTTGCCACATGCCGANTTGGCCAAAGTAGGCGAGTTGGTTCACAGCGTGCCCACAGCTGTGTCTCATCAGAGTTCTACCATCGTTCACAATCGCGCCAATGTTGTTACACCAATCGTAGCGCCGGCAGTAAAGACACACGTCACACCGGTTATCAGTTCGTATCTATCCCCAGTGGTGCGTTCTTATCCAGACATCTATCCATACAACTACTACTACAACTTCTATCCATATAATACCTACAAAAGCATCTACTAAACTTTTGATGGTTGTGGATAAAATGGACAAAAGTGACTTACTCGAAATAATGTTAACACGAAAAAAAAAAAAAAATTGTAAACAAGTAATTTTTAAGCAAAAACCAAACCGACTTCAATTATCATATATGTACATTTCTTCATGATCCAATAACAGAATCTAAACCAAATTGGAAGGGGACCACCAGCTCTTGGGTACCACATTTCCTTCAAAAAAAAAAAGAATTATAGAAATCAGTTAACGTGGTCCAAAGTTATGCGATAACATACATTTTTTTGAAGTCGGTTAAAAACAACAGAAAAAATACATACAAAATAAAAGTTTATATATGTAAATAAAATATATGATCACGTCTTCTTTAAAATTTTTAGAAAAGTTTCTTCAGAGCCCAGTAACTGCAAATCGGTCAAAATGGCAAGAAATATTTAGGCATCACAAGAACAAGGGGAGTTTGTTTCATCTCCAAAGACACAACTGAAAGAGTTTTTAAGCATTTCTCGAAAAAAGTCAATCAGGTATGTATAAATATGTACTACATATAAGCTGAGATCAACTTGCCAGCCTTGCCCAACTGGTTTATATAGGTCGACCATCGACAGGCAATAGCAACCTCCGAGTGTATTTCTGCCATGAAAAATAGCTCTTTATAAAAATACAATCGCCGTTTGGAGTCGGCGCAAAACTGTAGGTCTCTCACTTTTGTGTAACAACATCAACGCGCACGCCACAAATCGGAGGGGAGTCTCGGCCCAACACTAACATACATATGTATGTGTAAGCACCAATCTATTATTATTAATATTATATATTTGCGTACCGTTCTTCATCACCTTAGAACTCGTGTATCTCGAAGGCCTTTTTCTCCTTCAAATTTGGCGTTGTAACAGTCTAGTCCTATCATATAGCTCGCCAGACATCTATCTTTCGTTCCAACTGACTTCATTTGGAAACGCAACCAATTTTTTCTCTTCGCAAAGGAGGCTTTCCTCTTCCTTTGCTACTACCCGGGGTATTCAATTTGCAGTGCTGGCGCGTACGACATGACCAGCCAAGCATACAATGCCAATATGCTTCGATAGTTTATATATTTCATTGTTCCATCGTCCGCGGTATTTGTCGCCGTCATAAGGCCCGGAAATCTTTTCCTTGAATCCGTCAAAGGAGGCACCCTGAAATTGTGCATATGGAAACTGTGCATACGAAATAATGCATATGAAAAAAACCGAAATAATGCATATATGCACAGTTTCGGTTGAAAACCGAAATAATGCATATGACAAAAACCGAAATAGTGCATACATGAAAACGAACTTCTTTCTGAGTAGGCGGCCTTCGGCCGCGCTTAGGGATTATAACCCTTACTAAGT
>NW_016193035.1:0-3343 GCF_001687245.7 Rhagoletis zephyria | reverse complement strand
TTTGTAATTTTTGTCATTTAATGTCTGGTGGAAATCGAGCATTACTTCAAAATTTGATTGGAGGATGCCGTATTTCAGAATTCGATTAAAAAACCCTAACTCAGGGTATGGTTAAAAACAACATTTTAACTCAAAATATAACGGCAGCTGAGATAGGACTTTTACGAGTAGGCTGCAGAGATGGCTCAATCTTCCACCAAACCGTCGATATACAGGCAGGATGTGCGATTCACACTCGAGTGAATTTCAACCCCATTAAATTTGAATACAAAGCGACTGGGAAATTAACTCGGAAGTGAATTAGGGAACCTGGCCGATATTTCCAAACCGAATAATAAATGAAACTTATTTCCCCAATAGAACTTCTGGCACAAAATTTACCATGAAATGTCTATTAAATATTTATGCAGGAATGATGCCGCTTCTAACTTCATCACCTGACCAATATACTCAAATATTTGTTTAAATATTGCGATATGTGAAGCCTATTGTTCTTTCACTACCTCGTAATACCTTGCTGCCTTTGTTTAACGCATTTCTTCCAGATGTAGTCAATGACCTGTAAAGCGCCTGACTAAACTTAACAAAATATTGTCAAATTTACCCTATAACAACGAAACATCTGTGAGATAGATATTCAGCCCTATCACCAATTCGATGTGAATAAAAAGTTCCCATAATGTAACAGGAAAAACAAGAACAAATTAGGAAATATTGTTTTTGTTTTGCTTCATAAATTTTAGCAATATTTGTTCATGTGAAATTTGTGATAGGGCCAATTATTTTTCAACACAATTTTCCTGAAACAAAAAAACGTATATGCAAACCTTCCCAAGAAAAAATCAATAAACCCATATTAGAATTGATAATATTTTTCAAGCTTAAATTGTAGTACCTGTCATCATCGCGGCGAGAGAAGCCTCTGTCGCGGTCACCCATGTCTCCACCGCCACCACCGCCACCACCACCACCACCTCCTCGTGATGACCCACCGCCATCGCGTACAATGCGACCATACTGATCCCGCTGCTCACCATGATCCTCTTTCACTACCAATTCTCGGCCATTTATCTCATAGCGGTTCATCTTTTCCAAAGCTTTTTCGACATTATCGGGATCTTTGAATTCGACGATTCCACATCCGCGAGCTTTTCCATTTTCATCATGGAATAATTCTACATATTCAACTGACCCCACAATCCGACGGAATAAATCTTTCAGATCTTGCCAACGATAATCGTAGGGGATGTTTGATATGTAAACGCGGCAATTGCGACCTTCACGGCTACGATCACGGTTAGCATTGCCACCAGAGTTGGTACTTCCACCGGCGCCACCGCTGCCAGCACCACCGGCTTCAGCGTCCGAGAATCTTGACGCACGTGCTCCACGACCTCGTCGATCCCGTTCCTTCTCCCGGCTGTCGTTAGAATTCTCATTGCCTTCACTCTTCATATCGTACTAAATTTGGTGGCAGAAGGTATTAGTTATTTTAGCGAGTAAAGTATGTAGTTCCGGTATCGATTTTAGCAAATATGTAATGGCGGATATAATAAAAGCCACAAGCCACTTACCAATATATCAGAATTCGAGTTATTATGCAGTCTGCTTATTAAAAGGTTCTCACAAAATTATGTATATTTTTCTGTCTACAATTAATATTTTTTTTTGTACAGGAAAAGTTATCGGAAACTTTTTCCAAGCGCAACGCCGACAGGTAGAGAAATGCTAATAAAAATGGCGGATCGACGAATGCCAACCGAACTGGTCCAGTGTTGATAATCTACAGAAATTTATCGTGAATGGCTTCAACCCTTATACCATGTTCTGACCGACATCGAAAACATGTTTTCGTTGCTAAAACTGGTTTCGACTTAAAACTTGTGTTTTCGTCCATGTAAAATCTGTCAAACGAAAACCAGTTTTCGCTGAAAACTACATGAAAACTCACGTTCCACTCATTCCAATCGGTATCTTCATTCGTTTTTTCGATTACTTATCGAAGTGGAAGTCATATTTTATCATCTTAAAGGATTTATTGTTAATTGGCTGGCAAAAGTAAAATAAGAATGAAAGTAAGAGGTTGGTAATGAAAAGAAAATGGGGGAAAAGCATTTTGGTTTTGTTTTTGTGTAGCGAAACTGTAATCAGAGGATGTAAGAAATGTCAACGAAAACACTAACAGCCGGTGTGAACAGCCTTCAGCCCACAATCCCAAAACACGTTTTCAAAGTGTTTTCGTTGTCGGTCAGAACGGTATTACAGAGAACGAAGAGAACAATAATCGATAACCAATCAACGAAATCAATCAACAAATTTTTTCTTCTCTATCCACATAGCGCAAAAAAAGTTTTTTTGCTAATTTTTTGGAACAAATGCAGTTGGGCTCCAATTCTCAAAAAAAAAAAATATATTGGAATCGATAGAGATGATTGTGCTGAGTATAACAGTATACTTCTTTTTTTGGGCAAATAACAACAACAAAAATTATCAAAGGTTAAAGTTCAAAATAAGCAATTTTTTAAATCAAGATTTCTTAAAAACGGATGAATGGATTTTAAATGTAAAATAATTATAAAAAAACACCTTTTGCAGAGAACACCTTTCTCCTTTCCATTACTTTACATTAATTCAATTTTTGTAAGAACTATACAACATATATATAAAGTACGTATAGCAAATTAAAGGGAATCAAATTTGCTATTAAATGAGATCAAAATTTTCAAAATCCATTCATTCGTTTTTGGGAAATTTTGATTTCAAAAATTGCTTATTTTTAACTTTAACCTTTGATAATTTTTGTTGTTGTTGTTTGCCCAAAAAAAGAAGTATACTGTTATACTCAGCTCAATTATCTCTATCGATTCCAATATTTTTTTTTTTTAATTAGAGATTTGGAGCCCAACTGCATTTGTTCCAAAAAATTAGCAAAAAACCTTTTTTTGCGCTATGTGGATAGAGAAGAAAAAATTTGTTGATTGATTTCGTTGATTGGTTATCATCACCGCCATTCTCATTTATGAGCTTTTCTGAAAAAAATTTAATACATTTTCAATAGAATGTTAAACTAAGAANTCTCATTTATGAACTTTTCTGAAAAAAATTTAATACATTTTCAATAGAATGTTAAACTAAGAAAGGATAAGGAGAACTCATCATTTGAAGACTCGAATGCTCCACCGATTAGCGCAGCGGGTCCTGGATTGGATTTATTTTTACCGCATCGGTTTTATTTAATTTTTTCTTTTAATAATATATATTAAAAAACGTAAACACGTCTCTTACGATTGAAAAAATGCGATTATCAAGCCTCACTTTGAATATTGTTCTACCATACTTTTTT
>NW_016193030.1:0-3345 GCF_001687245.7 Rhagoletis zephyria | reverse complement strand
CCACTGCAAAGCCGTGATTTTGTGAAGTCATGAAGCAGCGCCCGGTGCCATGGTGTACGCATGGCAGATTGTGTCCGCGATTACCATATTTCATTTTATATGTCTTGCAGCCGATAGCTGTTGCGAGCAACTGATGACCCAAGCAAATGCCAAATATGGGTTTCTTTCCATTTTTCAGCACCTTTTGTATCTGCGTAACAGTATCCTTACATATGACCGGGTCACCAGGACCATTACTAATAAATAGCCCATCGAACTCCTCCTCTTTCAGCGCATAATTCCATGGCACCAAGTCTACACGCGCACCGCGTGCCACAAAACATTTAATCTGATTCAGTTTTAAACCACAATCGATCGCACAAATCCGTGGCGTCCCAGAGGCATTAAAGACGCGCGGCTCCTTAACCGAACACTCAGCAACCAGATTGCGCAAGTTCGGATCGGCGAAGGTTGGCATTTGTACATTCGCTGCTGGCATCTCATAGACAATGCGCCCCAGTATGGACCCATTTTCGCGTATCTTTTTCGTAAGTGCGCGTGTATCAATGCCGCTTATGCCCGGCACCCCATAACCTTCCATCCAACGCGAAAGCGTCTGGCGCGTCCGCCAATGTGAGGGTGCTTCACACACTTCACCCACCACCAAAGCAGCCACTGTAATACCCTCGAACCATTCGAAGTTCACCGGCAAGCCATGTTCGTCGAGTTCCTTCTCATCTGGCACGCCGTAATTGCCGATCAACGGATAAGTTAGTACAAGTATTTGTGCGCGATATGAGCGATCAGTCATCGATTCGGGATAACCGACCATGCCGGTTTGGAAGACAACTTCACCATCGATGGGTGTTTTAGCGCCAAAAGCGCGACCCGCCAGTATAGTGTTGTCTTGTAAGACCAAATAACAATTTGGTGATTCCATTGCGCGGTAAATTACTGTAGAGCTGTAAAAGAAGAGTACACTCGTATGTAGTGCTTATTAGCATTTGAAGCAAAAGAATATGGGAACAATTTAGAAACGTTAAAATCGCTACAGTTGATTTCGACCGCTGCTTTCAAATCCATTTTCCCGATAAAATTGATTGGGAACTTAATATCGTTTTAGACGATGATGAGATCCCAAGCCAAAATTGACATTGGAACCGGTTCTGAGGTTTTATCTTAGAAACTGTCTTGGAGAGATATTTTAGGCTGAGACACATCGACCCAGTTCCATTTAAACCTGCCTTCGTTCTGAAAAATATCAGCTGTTATCAAGACCCTGTTTTCGCAAAGGAGTCTAAAGATATGAGTTCAGGAATTCTGAAGATTCCATCACTAGGTAAGGGAAAGCGATTATAAGCATACACCTTCCTCTGCAATTCCTATATTTACGAATTCAGTATATAGTCGACAGCAGATGGACTAGTCTGCACGTGTGCAATGCATCGGGCCAACATTCGGCTGCTGCCCGGAATAACAGCGGGCAGACTGGACTATTGAACACATGGCCGCCAGCTTCGAAGCCCGATCTCTGCAGAAGAGCTTTAGAGATGCGGAACAGATAGAATCCACTGAGAACTTCCTTTGCGAGCACCCCGTACTCCAAAAAAAATACCACAAATTTCAGTGGGGCCGCTTCTTTGATGCCTCTGAAGGTTAAAGACAGGTAGGCGCAGGTGTGGGGAAAATCTTCTCCTAAGCATCAGAATTGACATCCAAGTGAAAGCTTTAACCAGAGTTGCTCGGCAGACCTAACTTAAATCATTGCAAAAAATACATTAATAAATAAAATAAAACAGATTAAAATTGATTAAATAATAATAAAACAAAACAAAACATAATGAATTGAATACGAAAAAAAATTTAATGAAATTAAATTGAAAAATTATAAAAAATAAAATAAAATAAAGTAAAAAATAATATAAAATGATATAAACTCAAATTAAATTAAATTAAATTAAAGAAAATAATATAAATAAAATGAAATGAAGATAAATTGAAATGAAATGTAGTAAAATAAAATTAAATAAAATGACATAACAAATGAAATAGTGGAAAAAAGCAACAAGCGAACTTAGCACAGTGCGCAGGCAACTGGCTGAGTCAGTGGGATCGTCGATTCGAATGCTACTGAAAGAAGTCTTATGAGGATATGTGGTGATTTCCGACATAGCTATCACTTCTACCATTTTTTTTTAATTATTGTTGCTTTTCCACAATAGTTTTTCATTAAAAACGGCCTCAAGCTCAATAAAAATTATTGAATAAAATTAAATAAAATTAAATAAATTAAAATAAAATTAAGTAAACTAAAATGGAATAAAATAAAATATCTGAACATAAAAGAATAAAATAAAGTAAAATGTAATGTAAATTAAATTTAATAATGTAGTAATGTAAATTAAATTTAATAAAATAAAATGTGTGCAATAAAAAGGCGAAATACAATAATCAAGTTATAGATTTAAAAATAATAAAAATATTTTTATTGAAAACATGCGCATTTCATTCATACAAATGCATGTATGTATATGTATACTTAAAAAAAGTTTGGTAACAATTTTTTTTCGCTAAAAGGACGTCACTTTTATTTATGCCTGTGTCAAAGAGGGTATACATTTTTTACCAGTTATCACCGGCATGCCTTTTTGTTTACATATGTATTTTCTTAGAGCACGTGCGCACATTTGTCGCTCTCCAAACACACAAAGCTTGAGGTATGTACATACATATATGTATAAAAACAAACCACGAAAACTAAAACAATTTGTTTTAACTTAACGAATTACGTTTTCAACAGAGAGCTAAAATTTAAATTTCTCAATAAGAGAGAAACTAGTTTGTTGAAATCGAGCGGCAGCATAAGACTAAGTATGTGTTAGTAAATATATAAATTCATATAAGTAGATACATACATGCATATGTACCTACATAGGTATACCGGCACAATAAATAAAAATAAGCATACGTATGTCCATTAGGATGGCTCCTAGTTATATGGAGAAAAATAAGCGAAGCGAAAAAGAGTTTACCGATTGAAAAATATTGCTTTTCAAGGATTCTATACAATTTCTACCAAAAATAGTTTTTTCGCCACAAAAAATAAAATGGAAAACTTTGAGCGCTTTGAGCCACCTCTAAATATTTTTTGAATGACCTCACCCTTTGTATAGTTTAGTCTTTAGGCTAATCACACATTTCTAGGGGGTGAGACCGAGAATCCGATTTTTTGTTTCGATATAAGGGCCACCCTAATGCCCATATATACATAAGTATGAGACTGAAAATCGAATTGTGTTCTAGATATGTAAAAGTATGTTTTTGCTTTAAGAAATTTCCGATGGGATTCTCAATATAGTCTTCCAC
>NW_016193028.1:0-3345 GCF_001687245.7 Rhagoletis zephyria | reverse complement strand
TACATATGTAAGTGTACATAAATATAACAAACAAATGCAAAGTTTATGTGCAATATAGTGTTTAATAAACAAACGCATAATCATTTTCATCTTAAATTATTGTCTTACCGGCATCGGTATTACGAAAGGATACAGTAATTACCACTGGTTTGCAAAGGAAATGGGTTAGTCGGAAAGTTTCAATATACTGTCATTTTGTTTGATTGACAGCAGCAGTAGTTGACAGCTTCTGTGGCTTCTGGTAATTTGAACTGCTTGTTGAAGGATTAGAAAGGATGAAATGAAGGAGAGTTTCATTATTTGACAGGACTTTCTGTTGCAAATGTAACCACAGGCTGAAAAGACTTGTTGAGGACGAAGGAAAGAGGTGATGACAACTACCGAATGTTCGTAGCATTAAAATGCATGCACACTTACTTTAGCACAAATATGCCTTATATATACTGTATGAAGAAATAGTAATTTGAAAACGGTAGTAGCTAGCACTTTTGTATTGAAATGTTTCAGTTGCAATGGAAATTTGAAGTTAAATTTAAAGGTGTGAACATAAAATTATATTACCAGCAAATATTTTTGTATATATGATGGGTAAGGACTCCCATTACATGCTTACACAGCTTCAGCCACATATTCATTGCTATTCTGTACGTGGACCCTGAGGATTGTCCTAAATTTTCTCTTTCGATAATGTTATTTTACAGCCAGAGTTTGCAAGAAGATACGATTAAGAGCGATTTAGATCGAATGCTCTAGAAAACTGTAATAAATTCAAAGGAAATAATTTTTTTTTTTAAGCATGGAATTTATTTCAGGACAGTATAAATATACAAAACTGTCGGCTTTTAAAATTTTCTCTAGTATTCGAGTACTTCGTTCGCCAGCGCCCATACCAATCTCCCTCACAAATACACACAAGCAATCGTATTCGTCTTATTTTAGTCGAGATTGTGTTAATTAAATTGTTTAATTGAATTTTACTTGAGAATTTTCGAGTTTGCTTTTATAAATAATTTTACATACAAATCGATAGCAGAAGATGACGAGTTTTCTTTGTCAAACAGAGACTGTAAATGGCATGTGAATAGCTGACTGAATTTGTCGTAAACTGATTCCTTTAANTTATTCATTCTGAACGTTTGGAATAAACTTTTTTGTTTATTTATTCTTTAGAACGTTCCTGATGATATGTTGACGTATATTTCAAACGCATTCTGTTTATTCCGGCTGTGAAATGGGATTATCCGGAATGTATAAAGAAACGCAGCCATAGAAAAAGTGTAGAGGTTGACTGAGTGCAGCTTCGTATCGACACAACTGAAAGTATTTATATATATATTCGTATCTATAAGTTTATTATAAACCTGTGTGTGAATATGTTTATGCTTCGCTGTATATTCGTATTTATATAATTTCATGCCACATACCCACCTTCTGGCGTTTGATTGCCTTGCCTCAAACTTGCTACACACATGTCAGCTGAATTAGTTTACAACTTTAATGCAGATCTTCTTAGGTTTTGCTCTGCCATTTCTACTCCCAGTTTTGGCATAAAATCTTGTTCAATATGAATATTTCCAAAAATAACCCGAATTAAAAAAAAAAAATAAAAAAACGGTCCTCTGCAGGCATGACACTGAATCAATCCTACTAAGAGTAGAATTGTGAGAGTTCGTGAGAGAGTGAGTGCATATGTACGTGGTGATGAAATTTGATATACATACATATAGAACATATTTTTTCAAAAGTTTTATCAACTAATTAATAAATTGATAAAATAAAGCGTTTCTAAAACGATTTATTTCGAAATAACCTTGAAGAGGGTTGCCAGCTGTTCAAAATAATGAAATGAATTTAATTTGCCAGTTAAATTAAATATTTTTATGTGAGCAGAAAACGAGATATATATTTTAAAAATAATATCTAAGGGGTTGCCACCTATTTTTAAATTCAACACTAATTTAATCAGCAAGTTAAATTAAACATTTTATATGGGAATCACATTAGAGATACCTTTAAGAAAACTTCATTTCTAAAACATTTATTATATGGGTTGCCACCTCTTTGGAAATTCAAGATCAGTTTAATTAGCAAGTTTAATAAAATATTCTAATATGGCTGTCAAAGGAAAGTGGTGAAAGAGCTTTAAAAGAGTTTTATCTCAGAACTATCTTGACAAAGGCTGCCACCTGTTTGGTGATTCAAGAACAATTTAATTAACAACTTTAATGAAATATTTTATGGCTGTCAAAGAAAAGTGGTTTAGTAAAGATTTGCTTCGAAAATATTTTTGATAATGGTTGCCACCTGTTTAGAAACTGGAAATCAATTAAACTAACTTAAATGAAGTATTTTAGCGAGAGAGGTTGAAGTAAGCTTTATTTGTAAATTCTTAAAGCTTCTTCAAAAAATATTTTTGATTGGCTTGAACCAGTTCAAAAGTGCCAGTACTATTTAATTAGAGGCTAAACGAATATGTGACTATCAAAGGATAGAAGACAAAGCAAGTTTTTCTCCAACATATTTTAGAATAGGGTCGCTAACTTTTTTAAAAGTAAAATTTTACTTACTTAATTACACACATCTACACCGAATTAGTTTAGAAGCATTTTATAAGAGAGCTGTTATATTTCGAAAATTAATTTATGTTATATAAAAAATACTTTAGCTTTGATATGAAGATAAAAGTATACGCTTACATAAAGAGACTATCTACGAAAGGGTAGTTTTGCTTCGTACTGGAATGGCTGAACAAGTTAAAATTTGGCACACACATTCACATTTGTTCTGCGGCATAATTTGTCTCACAAAATTCCCAGGAAACACAAGTTTTGAGACTGGTTCAATTAAGATAACCATCTTAGTAAGAGCATTGATAAGACGGAATAACGGTAAACCTTATATCTCACGGGTCGAGCCGCGGCAAAAGCTTCAAGAAAATATTTTGAGTCAAATTTTACTATACGCTTAGAAAAGCACTCTATTTTTTAGTGAGGCTTCCTAATAAAGTCGTTGCTTTTGATAATTTTTCGAGAAAACTAATTTGCATTTACCACTTTTGCTTTCGTTGTTCCTTTTTTTTTTGTAGTGCTCTTTCTTTTTTGTTGTTGCTTCGATTGCTTGCTATCTGCTGTCAGTGTTCCTGTCAACGCTATAATTGCTGCTACTGCCTCTCTCCATCTGCTGAGCTGCTGCAAATTTCGTCAAAGTTACGCGTTGACAACGGTGATTGCTGTTGCGCAATTTTGTCACCACTTACTCAAACTTGTGCATATATTTAAGTGCATGTGTATGTATGCTTCAGTTTGCTTGTGTTCGCTTGTCAATTGTCAATTGACAACGAATGTG
>NW_016193027.1:0-3345 GCF_001687245.7 Rhagoletis zephyria | reverse complement strand
AAGCAAGTATGCTTGCACATATATGTACATAAGGGTGAATCACTCTCCACAAAAAAATAATTTTTCTAAAAAATCACCTCAGATGCTAGACGAGTTTAAACATAAAAGGTCTGTATAAAAACGTTTAACAATTTTATCAACGGAATCAAAATGATAGGCGTATTCATTTATAATTTTAACACGCTTATCAGCACTTTGTAACGTTAGATTAATACCCGTAATGAGATTTTTGAAGGATTTTTTTTTTTTGAAATCGGGCTAGCTCACATAATTCTTTAAATCTTTCCGAAATACTTTGTCTGGGGTCTCAGAATATAATAAATTTTATAATTTCATTACCTTTTTTGCTCATGCACCCTAATGTACATAAATATTTAAGTAGTATGTGTTGTTCGTGGCCCAAGCAATGGAAAGTGTTTTACGGCGTTTGAGCTGTCTTTAAGAGAATAAAGACAGTCTTAAAACTAATTAATTATTTTTTCTTTCAAGTATAGTTTCGTTTGTGTTTACGGTTTTTATCTCAAGTTATATTTTTGTAGATTTCTTCACTCAAAGCTTATACAGTCTTTTGTGCAACATATTCTTGCTTGTATCGGAGCCAACAGATGATTCTATTAGTGGTTATTTCTTTTACGGAAGGCTCACCCTAGCCCCGAAAAATTGTAAAGCTTAGAAATATGTGTTTTTTTAAGGTTTTTGTTTTTAATTTCTTTTCACCTCAAAACTCTTAAGGGCGTTATTGCTAAGAAAAATTTGCCTATATAAGAAAATACTTGAATGAGTTTCACATATGTATATGCCTACAAACGTATACATTCATACATATATGCACATCAGGGTGGTCCTTAAAAAAATCATATAAACGATTTTTTTTTTCAGTCTCACCCCCTCAATCGGCATGAAATACCACGGTCACAGATATCACGTAAAAAATTTTGGTCCCGATTGGAGTCGGTTAAGACATGTCGCAAAGGGGTCAGATGGCTCTATGAACTCCAAAAATTTAAAAATATTTTTTTAATTTCCCGAAATCGATACTACTAAAATCGAGGATGACACATATAATTTTGGTACCTATGGTTAAGACATCTTCATAGGGTGATCTGAATTTCGACATGATGAAAAAACACTAATTTAAATTTTTTGAGTTTCCATAGAGGAATCTGAACTTTGCCCCCTGTGCGACACGCCTTAACCGGCATTGAGGCTTAGGAAATCTGATGTAAAATTTGCTTCCTACATTTAAAGAGCACCCTAATGTACATATATGTATGTATAAATAATCCAGCAAATTTCAGAACTATCTCTGAACTATCGTAGAACGGATGCAGAACGGGGCAGCTGAGGCGATTAGTTAAATCAAAAGTTGGCAACGAAAGCAGTTCCGAACAAGTTCCAAAGTTCTGCAGGAGGCACCACTGCCACTTCGTAGGACATCACCATTTTAAAAAAGACAATTGAAAGCATTAATTTGGGATAGCTGCACAACCAGTGCCGTCCCTTTTCAAGCTAGCGCCGGCTAGAATTCTGAAGCAGTTGCATTTGCTGCAGGTATTTTTAAGGGCATTTACCTTTGCGTGAATTCATTGAATGTACAAAGCTTGTGGAAAATAATTGCAGAGCACACAAGTGAAATACTTTCTACGAATTAAAAGCAAATAGAAAAAATAGTGTGAAAGATTTAAAATAATGTAAGTATGTCTTAAGACGTGACCTACTTTTAGGTGCACAAAGTGAAATGAATGCATATATATGTACATGTATGTGTACATACTTACATATATATGTATGTACCAAAGTTTTCTGGTCATCAGAAATGACACTGCATCGATTTTTTGCTGTACCGATTGTAAACGAAAACAGAAAACTTTTAAAGACCAAAACCAAAGACGTTGCTAATTCTAATCTAGCAACCATATCTAGGCACTCGTCGGCCTCTCTAAGTAGTGGACTACATAGCAATTTAGACGTCGCTGTAGCTAAAAGCACATGTGAATATTTTTAACCCATTTATGTATATTGCTTGCTAAGCCCTCTATACTATTGAACTTGCCCTGACATTCTTCTACGGTATAACTTAGGGTTAAATAGTAGTTCAAAATAGTGAATGGATGGTATTGGGCCTACATAAAACAACTACCACTTCCGTGGTCAGTTGTATTCAACTTGCTTTCTGGTTGGAACCAAAGTCCTGCAGGTTCGTTGTTGTACTTCTGCGTAGCTCTGGCCTTGTCAAATTATGAGAGATGGGTGTCGATAGGGTACTTGAGCAACGCAATGTTGAGCCAACCATCCGCAGATGGCGAGCTAGGCTGCTACAAAACAGAATTGCTGAAGCCGAAGTCGACGACAGCGTTCAACTTCAAATGACAAAAAGGTGCCGGCGAAGACGGGTACAAACCCTGACCTCAGTAGTAGCCTGCGCTTTANATATGTTTGTCGTTTTATGCAAATATTTCTAATTTATTTATTCTTCTCTTTCAGGTAAATTTGTTAAACGAAATTTAAATATTTTCTGCGCCATTGATTTCCCACGCCTCGTATTTGACCTGATAGGTGGTAAGTACAAATGTTTAATATTTGCCGGTATTTTTTTTTTGTATTCGGAAAAACCGGTCGCCAGCTATATAGTCACCTTTGGATGTTATTATCGCCGGACGATCGCGAATGCAGTGTAGCGACAATTGGCTCAGATTCAATTTTCCCACATCAAGCTTGTAAAAACTTGTATGTATTCATGCGTATGTATGTATGAATATTTAACTATTTACATACTTATATACACATGTGCATATATAGAATATTTAACATGAATATTCATATATAAAAACGCTGGTATCTGATAAGCGTAGTGTTCGGGTCGATGGGTTAGACTTTGTGCTGCACACCTCATTATACACTAGTCAGCATACAAACTTATGTACATATGTACAAATGTACACATATATATGGGGCGTTCCATAGCAAAATGGACGGAGTTCACACTTCATGTGTTTGATTTGTTTCAAACTTTTAGGGTAGATGGATTTATGTTTGAATAATAAATAACTACGAAATTTGAGCTTAATTAATAGATACATTTTGAAAAACTTTACAGCACAAAAACAAAAACAAATCGATTTAATAGTTTTTCAAGTACATATCTCGAGAAGGGGGCGAGGAAAAAATTTGAAAAAAATCATACATACACACATCAAGATTCTCTATGAAAAGAAATATTTTTAAAAATATTTTTAAATAAATTTAAAAATCGATGCAATTTCGCAGTAGCTTAAGACCTGCACTTAATTATATGAAAATATATATAAAATTTGATAGACTTTAAACTGCATATTCAAAAAAAAA
>NW_016193025.1:0-3346 GCF_001687245.7 Rhagoletis zephyria | reverse complement strand
CAATTGATAAAAAGATGTACATCTGCTCAACTCATAATGAAGTATTTTCTTATATACTTCGATACTTAAAATGCAGGTAAGCAACTTAAAAATGAAAATGATAGTTTTTCTTATTTAGTATTAGTTTAAATTTTTCACACTCGACTGTAGATTTTGGTGGTCGTAAAGAAAACGGTAGTTGGAACGGTATTTTAGCTTTGATCGATCAAAAAGTAAGTTTTAATTAAATTTTTTGTTGCAAATTATAAAATTTTCATTTTAACAGAAAGCTGATTTTTTCGCTCACATTTTTGCCAACACTAATAGTCGAGATGAAATTCTTGACTTTAGCAATCTTATACCACAGAAAGAAATGCTCACAATGTTTAGTTACCCACGTGCTCAAATAAGCGAATCTCCATGGAATATTTTCAGCTCTTTTAGCAGCCACATTTGGATATTGATAGCATTTTTCTTTGTTGTTTACGGAATCTTGAACTGGGTCAACGATAAACATAGCTTAAACTCGAGACTTTTAGCATTATCATCAAGTTACAGTGATATGTTTGCTCTAATGCTGGGACAAGGTAAGTTATAAGCTTACTATTGTTTTGCTTAAAACATTTTTTTGTGTAATAGGAACTGTACCAATGTCTGGTGATGCTCGTTCAGTTCACCGGAATCCATTAATTGTATGGATTTTGGGAGCTTTTGTGCTTCGTCAGCTTTGGTCATCGGAAATCATGGCTCTGCTAGTCTCTCGAGGCCAAATGAAGTTTGACTCTTTCTCACAGATTGCCAAAGCAGGAAAAAGCTTAAAGATACTAATTGAGTATCAGTCATCAAGTTACTACATCTTTAAAGAGGTAAATAAAAGGCATTTGTTTACTAACTTTTGCTAGCGTTGACTTACTTTTTGAATTTGGTACAATTGTAGAAGTTTCCCGCGTTGGTTCCTCAACTAGAACTCATTTCCTATGATGAAGTTAGCTCAATTGCCACACTGCAGAAGGTCATCCACAGCAATAGTATTCTCGTTTGCTCTCGAGAGTACGCCGAACTGGTGCGTGACCACTACTTGACAATTGGTTTTCACATCTCAAGGGAAGGCTACATAACTTCGATTGGAAACTACGCTATTAGACGAAACTTGGATACTTTTAAAAAGAACAAACTTAAAAAATTGTAACCTTTTATTGATTTTAATTTAAAATATTTTCATGCGTGTTCATTTAACAGGTTTCGAAACATTTACTATTTTGGCCTGACGAAAAAAGTTGACCGAACCATAGCAATAAACAACTTTCGCAATGCTCTACGCGCCAAAACTCCTCTACATCAGATTGAATCGATCATCTCGCCAGCTAACTTGCGAGGTCTCAAATCAAGTGAAAAGGATATTAGTAAAAGTACTGTGATTGCATATGTTTATATTTACTCTATTGGAATTGTGGTTGCAATAAGTATTTTCACGGTTGAATTTGTGCTGTACTTTTGCTGTGAAATGCCGAAAAAGTTATGATTGAACCGTTTTAAAAAGCAATTTAAGGTAAATGATCAGTTTAAACTTTAGAAAAACTTTAAAACTAAAATTGTACATAAAGACGAAAAAATCATTCCAACAAATAAACAATAAACTAAAACACCAGTCAGCGACAAATCATTTAGTTCTCTTTTTGTAAAAACTTTTTCCGCGTTTGTAGAAAATGGAGCATCAATACGTTCTTGAACTGTCAAAATTGCTTCTCTTGCTTTTGACCACTTGTTGGGCCCTGAAAATACTATATCAGTTTAAGTTTTATCTCGTTAAAAATTGGTTACCTTCAAGGCGGTACTGATACGGAACAGCAGGTCCAAAAATGAGAGCAAGNGCATCAATACGTTCTTGAACTGTCAAAATTGCTTCTCTTGCTTTTGACCACTTGTTGGGCCCTGAAAATACTATATCAGTTTAAGTTTTATCTCGTTAAAAATTGGTTACCTTCAAGGCGGTACTGATACGGAACAGCAGGTCCAAAAATGAGAGCAAGAAACAGCTTAAAATCGGTAAACAAATACTTCCAAAGAGGTGGTTTGGCACCAACTTCAGCAGCCAACTCATCCATATAGGGCACCCAGTCGACTTGAAAGGTGTGCCGCTCTGATTGGTAGTACTTCTTTTCATTTTGGCGCAGTTTTCTGTCTATATCCATCTCCATTGTTGGCCGACTTGGCAAGGCAACTTTGCCCGCATTCAGTGCAGCAAAGTACCTTCCTTGAAGTTCACCGNATATCCATCTCCATTGTTGGCCGACTTGGCAAGGCAACTTTGCCCGCATTGAGTGCAGCAAAGTACCTTCCTTGAAGTTCACCGCACGGAATGCCTGCTNTACTTCTTTTCATTTTGGCGCAGTTTTCTGTCTATATCCATCTCCATTGTTGGTCGACTTGGCAAGGCAACTTTGCCCGCATTCAGTGCAGCAAAGTACCTTCCTTGAAGTTCACCACACGGAATGCCTGCCCCCACTGACTGAAACAGTCCCATGATGCCCAGTGTATGGGGATGCTTTAACGTTGGAATAAAGATGTGTTTATAGAGGCGGACCCGATTCTTCTGCACCGGGAGAATATCTTCAGAAATGAATGGGATCACTACTTTGTAGCCAGTGGCCAAAACTACCGCTTGACATGGAGTGACCGTGCTTTCTGATTTGAAAACGACCCCATCTTCCTCAAACCGATCAATGTCAGATTTCACCTGCAAACCAATGGTCAAAATTACACTTATAAATAAAAAAATTGCATTTTAAAAATCCCAGTAAACTCACTTTTACTTTTCCACAAATGATATCGCAAGGAAGCTTGTCATTCATGGTGATATGGGCAGATAAAGCTCGATGCTTAGGCTTCAGCCCATATTTGGCGTGGTCAATTCGTTCGTTTAGTCGCCACTCAATGAAGGTGCAGACAAGCCAGTGAGGTAGAAGGGAGACAAGAAACCAGTTGAGACGAGTTTGCTCCGCCAAGTCAAAGGGCACTCCATTGTGGCCAACTCTGAGGAGGAATGAAGGAGGAATGGTGTTACATCATTTTAGTCCATAAAACTTAGTAATACCTTTGAAATATCCAGGCCCCACGACGAGAAGATAAGTAAACCTGCTTGGTGACGGTGGCCAACTCCACGGCACAGTCTACACCAGAGTTGCCCACTCCGACGACGACCACTGTTTTGCCCTCAAAGCCTCTGGCGTGCTTCACCGAATGCGAGTGCACCACTTGCCCCTTGAACTTCTCCTGTCCTCTGAACACTGGCTCATTGCGCACATTGTGGTGACCGATGCAGACCTAAAGTGGTAGAGGTTTTTAGTAGAAAGGGTGGTTCTAAAAA
>NW_016193024.1:0-3346 GCF_001687245.7 Rhagoletis zephyria | reverse complement strand
ATTTGACAGATCACGTGGGATTTCAGACATGGTGTCAAAGAGAAAGATGCTCAGTATGCTTTGACATTTCATCACTAATGCATGAAAATCCTAACCTCAAAAAAATCACCCGTTATAAATTTATCAATTTTTGGCGTTCGCGATCGCGTACCCAAAAAAACTTGCAATGTAGGAGAAATTAAGGGCACCGCCAGATAGAAATTCTTTTCTGCGTCACAGGAATGCTTTTGACTGACAAGACGCACATAACATGGCAAGGCGGCACAATGGAAAACGTTGCCGCAAACAAAACGGCTCATTTTGAATGGCCAAAATTCAGCTGGTTTGAATTCGTTCCATGCAATTGTTGTCTTGCCGCATTTACGGGCGATTTTTATCGGTTGCGGCAATGAATGCGTTGCCAATTATACATCTTCTATTCAAAATCACTGACTTAACTTCGATGGCAGTCAAAAGCATCCCTGTGACGCAGAAAATAATTCAGTGGAAGCTGTTGGTTTCTGCTGGAAAAACTTTTGCCAGCATCAATTTCCCAGCAAGAAAACCGCTGATTGGAATTTAGGCAAATCACATAATAATTTAATGTTGTCATTTTTTTTTTGTTTGGAATTTAAAAATAATAAAATAAGACTAATTAAATTAAATGTAAGAAGTAAGTAATTATTCGTTTAGTCAATAAACTGTGTCAGGATAACACTTTGTGATTAGTTTTATTACGTTTTCAATTTTACGCTTTTGAATGCAAACAAAAATTCCATCAGCTGTTCGTCGAGTTCTGAAAATTTTTTGTTCGCGTACTATTCTCGATATTTTTCTCTTGTGAGAGAATATATGACATTTCGCCGGAATTTTACTGTTGGATATTTTATACATATTTAGTTCAGTTATCGGGCGAACCATTGTTGGGTGGCTCTTTCTTCTACTTAAATGCTACCCTCACAGATGTTTTTAGCTGCATTTCGCTCTGCCTTTTCATAAATAAGAAACTTTACAAAATGCTAATTTCCTTAGTATTTTCATTATTTTGAAATAAAACCAAATACCTCTCACTTATTATGCAGCTCTAAATGATACTAGTCGTCTAATTGGCATTATCAAAGCAATACAGTGACTCAAAAGAGTGACCACTTGTTGATTTTTTTTTTTCTTATTTTTCTATATAAATATTGTCGAAGCTTTAACCAAAACTCCAACAAATTTTTCATAAAAATTTCAAACTTTTCAATCTGAATCTTTAAAACCCATTTCGCGTTGTTTATATAGCAAGTGCAGTTCATAAAAACTGGCGTTGATTTTTTTACATTTTGTTGCAAACGGTCTTCCGCATTTTATTTCATAAGAAATTCATGCATTATGGAAAAAGTGCAAAAATCTATCAGCAAAAAAAGAAAATTAAAAATCAATGCGATTTTTAGCCGCTTCAAACTTGCACTTCATTAGTCAAAAATTGTAGAGGCTATATAACTTCATTTACAAAATTTTCTAAAGATTCTAATCAAAAAGTTTGAAATTTACATATGTAAAGCATCCGAGTATGTATGTCCATTAGTACCTAGTTAGAGTTCTAATCCTCTACATACATACATACATACGTGAGAAGGAAGGATCCAAGCTTCGCTAATTGACAAATAGTTCACAGAGGTTTGAATTGAAGACCTAGGGTTGACTCAAATTCCGCGCAGTTCATTTCATTTTAGAAAATTCGGAAAGAATCGGATGAGATCTACAATTCAGAATACTCTGAAAAAATGGTTTGCAGGGTTATTGAATATATCGCTTCGTTTAATAATAGTATATAGAATTATTTCAAAATTTTAATTTTATGGAAAAACACAATCAAAGTTTGAAAAATTCATACAGTTGGTCAGAGTTGTGAAAAATGCATTAATTTTTGAAATTTAATGCAAATAAAAATTTCAATGCATTAATTCTAAAAAATTTATAATTCTAATGAAATTTGTGCACTTTAAATTATTCAAACTAGTGATAATGAAAAATTTTAATGCATTAAATTTTTGAATAATTTTGTTCGTTTGCATTATCAAAAGCCATAATTTATTAAAAACACCCTTCTCAGAATTTGGTTAAATAACGCCCCATCTCAAACGAAAATACATTGAAAATAAGCTGAGATAGGGAGTTCTTCAACCGAATTCTTAGATAGGGCTTTTTTCAATCAAATTCTGGAGTAGGGCGTTCTTGAAAAATTTTCTGAGATAGGGTGTTTTCGAATTGGCTGCCGAGATAGATCGATCTTTCACTCAGCCATCGATATAATCCCATAGTAAAAATGAATTCATACATAGTATCTTGATCTAATCAGGTATAGTAATCGAAAAAGCTATGAAATTTTGCACAATATAGAAGACGAGGTAACGGTAGTTTCTGCATACTCAACTAAACAATTTTATTTTTTGGATTTAGATACTGCATATTAAAGTAAGTGAGCAATTTGATTTTGATTCAAAAAAACTAAAACCACATTGCTTTTCAAGATACATTTTTTAAATAAGTATGTACATACATATGTATGTATGTAAGTATGTTTAGAGAAATTTCGAAAATTAAAAACTTAACTTAAACTCGAATTAAAAACTTACGGTGACATTTGAAGTAAAATAGTAAACAAAATTGTACGTTTTGTGCCGAAATGGCATTCTTAATTTTACCCCTTGCACATACGAATAAGTCTACCAGATCCTTTTTCCTGCTACACCCTTAATTGTATCTAGTCGTTTTCGCGTCGGTTTTTTTTAACTTTCTGTACGTATGTATGTGGCCAACCTTTTCAACGGAGTGATTGCAAATCGCCTTAAACTATCGGTATCTGTGGTCGATACAACCGGGATCCATCCACCTCGCATTGCAATGTGCATTTTTCTTTTTAAAACGGTTCCCAAGAATGGGATCGAATGCCGTAGTCTGGCTTTGGTATAATGCGCCATTCGCAAAAATTCGGAAGAAAATCGGTAAAGCAATGAAAATAATACTGCTATGTGAAGAATTTGTTGCAGAATTTCCTATATTTTTCGTTCAGAAATTTCTTTACAAGTTCGTTTCAACCACTTCATATAAATTTCTTTGAAGATTCGTACAAAAATCGTTACAGAAATGAGATACTCCTAAAGATTTCGGGAATTTTGGTATGCGGGAAATTTAATTTTTTTATTTTCAGTTTTATATGATTTTAAAATGTTGGTAAATTAAAAAAAAAAAACAATCATGGCCGAGGAATTAAGAGAACGGTTGTTCTACCTTCCCATGTTTTTATCATGATGTTAGCAAGTCAATATTCTCATTTCGACTGATCCTTTTGTATCAGCTGTCAAGAGGAAGATGAAGTGGA
>NW_016193023.1:0-3346 GCF_001687245.7 Rhagoletis zephyria | reverse complement strand
AAAGTTTCTGGACACACAACATTGCAAGTTGATAAAAGCGTGGTAAAATAGTTCTTGAAACACCCGCATTTTTTAAAGAGAATTAAACAAGGATTACGATGGTAAAATTGTAAATTTCTAATTTACTGGTCTTCACTAAGCAAATCAACTTCAAAAAGTTCAACCGTTAATAGCTAAGTTAGCTTTAGGACAATCTTCACATGTTAAGCCCGTTTATTAGCTTTGAAATAACGTTTAGATGAAGTTTCTACGATCAGTAGAACCAGAGATATAACGATTTGAAGAAGTACATGATTAGTCAGAATGATGAAAAAATGCAAACTTTGACAGATCATATCTCCGAAGAAAAAAAAATTCCTCGAACACGTGTTAGCTTATTTCATGTACAGAACCCACATAAAAAATTTGAAGCGAATCGGAGACATGACATAATTTTTTTTTACGAAATCCGTCCGACTTAAAAAAGAATGACTCTATTTCGTCCATCACTAAAGCAAACTGTTAACAAAAAGTAAAAAAATCAGCAGTTGCTCGCGCCTCTTTAAAAAGTTAAAAAAGTGCTGAAGGTTGCCTAANACATAACCTTACTTTATGTTATTCTCTTCTCTTAACCGAACAAATCGAATTGAATTGATTTCAATGGAATGCCATAAAAATCGAAAAGCATTGCATCGTTTGAAATTGGTCGCCATTCGTTTGCAATGGATAATATGAAAAAAATGCATACACACCACACAGAGTTGCATTCGCAGCGGCAAATAAACGAAAAACCGAAGGAACGAACGAGGATCTCATGAACGAGTAAATGGTAATTGTCTCTAATTGAATCGAATTAAAGGTGCAATTGACAATGTTAACGCAACGGCAATGCAACGGCGCCAACGCCACTATGGAATTTTGCGCGATGCCACATGCGCATGGCTACAATGCGGCAAGCGACGACAAGCCAAAGGACAGAACAGTGCATTTGTTTGTGTATGCTGTGTGTTATTCATACTTCAAAGATTGATAATTTACATCAATTGAATTGAATTCAAATTATTCGTTCAATCGAATGCGTGATTGAAATTTTTAATTTATGTTCATACATATGCGCAGTAAATTCAATTGTACGAATAGATGCGAGTGTGTACATAGTACATACTATGCTGTGGTGTGAGAAATACAAATGTAAATTAGCAGCAGTGTGTATGTTTGTAAATAAATATGTACATATGTACATTCATGGCATATATGACATTGAGTTAGGCGTATCTTGATTGCTTGCAACTGATTATCTTTTGGGTCATACGTGCCAATAAAATATTCCCCCCAAGCCTTGATTTGCATATCTAGAATCTAGGCTGATTTTTCATTAATTTTAAATGCATAGTTTTTAATGTCTGCATATGTAATGCATATGTACATTAGGGTGCACCACTTTCCATACAAAAAGAAAAAGTTGGTACTGTTTTTCCATCGGAATTATAAAATTAATACTTCAAAAAATCTAATTTTTTACAATTAAAATTTGTTAAAAAAAATTATTTTTTTTCAAAAATTTAACTTCAATAATAAAAAAGTTTAAGCTTCGAAGGCCTGTTTAAAAATGTTTTAAAATTTTATCAACGGAATCAAAATATGTAATTTGATTTTTGGAGGCATTTTCAAATCGGTCCAACTTCCGTAAGTCTTAATATTTTGATGAATTATTTTGGCCGGGGTCTTAAATATAATAAATTTTGTAATTCCGCTTCGAAAACTGCAACCCTTATTTGGTGAGGCGCCCTAATGTACACACTAAAAATATTTTGTTTAAATTCGCGCATACTAAGATATGTAACCAGTTCCCTCTCCTAATGTGTGCAAATTTACACACCGTGTAATAAAATTAAACACTGGCTTGTTGACTTTCACATACCAAGTGTGTCACGTAGAGCAAAAATGCACACAAAATGTTTAAAATTGCATAAGTATGAGCACTTAATGTTTATTTATAGTAAAAAAAGGTATTTTTACTTCCAAAATGTTTGCAATGTTAAATATTTCATGTGCATATTTTAAACATCTCATGTTCAAAATCAACTCTTGAACATCTTGTGAGTATATTTACACAGTTTCTGATTGAAAAATAAACAGTTCTCAGTAGTAGTTTTACAGGCACTTTTAAGAGTGTACATATGTAGGAGTTCAAGTCGTAGTCAATTTCTCTTATTTATATCTAATTTTCATTTTTACACTAATCTCTTTTTTAGCTTGGTCCTGCTGCTGCGGGAAGAGGTATGTTTTGCTATCAGTGCCCGCCATCGTTGCATCCATGTGGACCGCATCCGTCACGTTTGCCTACGCTGGATTATCCGTTTGCTGCGACGCATCCTTGTAAGTTCAATAAATATATATATATTTACAGGAAATACATACAGCTCACGTTCATTGACAGGCCAGTTGACAGCTGTCAACTTACTAACTTTAAATTTGACATACAATTCGTGATTAGTGTGCTTTAAACCTAATTAGTGGCATTTAAAAAAAAATATTTTATTATTTTTAGAAAATTGACAGTTGAATTCGATATACGATTCGTAATCAGGGTTTCAAAGAACGTAATGAATGGCATTTTACAAAATTATTTATTATTTTTAGAGAAATTGAAAATTTGTTTGACAGCTGTCAACTGTCAAACTTCTAATATGACATAATACTCGTGATGGATGTGCCTAAAAACCTAATCGTTGGACTTTAAAAAAATATCTTATTATTTTTAGAAAAATTTGACTATACTATCAGTTTGACATCTGTCAAAGTTTTAATTTGACATACAATTAAAAAAAAATTATTTTTTTATTTTTATAAAAATTGACTACGTTATCAGTTTGACAGCTGTCAATGTTTTAACTTGACATAAAATGCGTGACTAATATGTCTAAGAACCTAATGAGTGCCATTTTCTACTAAACTTTCTTATGTTTAGAGAAATTAACAGTTGATTTGACAGCTGCCAACTGTCAGTCTATAAATATTATGGCATGTTCGGATTAAGCATAACAATAATACTATGATTTTGCAGTTTCATTAAAATTTAAACAATTGTTTTAGTTGTGCGTGTAAAAGTTGGTCTCTCCGACCACTATGCGTCGCGTGAATCAGAAACCATTCGACTGTTTCCTTAAGGGCACTATCGTCCCTTCAAAAGTAGAGAGAGTTTCCTATGCTAATTCCTAGGGAACTAGACAAGTCTCGCCTTACTGCTGTAGGTGAAATGAGTCGAAATATTTATTTATTTAGTACCCCAAAATACATAGACCCGCATATTTTTTCGATCAAGAAAACATGGCTGACATATTCTAATTTATATCTAGTTGCGCAT
>NW_016193021.1:0-3346 GCF_001687245.7 Rhagoletis zephyria | reverse complement strand
ACCTATAGTTGAGGTTGAAGCCAGCCCGCTTGATGCTGACGTAAGACTCCTCATCAATGCCTAGGAATAGTCTGAGCCAGTTATTATCAATGGTGCTGGACACCATTTTCCACGTAGAAGTGTGGATACCCTCGTCCTGCGCTTTTAGTGGACCCAGCGCAAACTCGGAAGATATCTCGGCGCTCCTTGAGAGAACACCGTGATGTTATGCACTGAAGGGATATCGCCCCCTCTCTTCGTGTACATCTCGGGTCCCTTCCAGCCCTCAACTGCTGGTGCCTTCTCCGCTAGCCAGGTTGCTGTTTTCTCGTCACTGCAATCTTCGAGAAGCATACCGGAGCTGGAGTACACCCCACACAATGTCAGCGGGTGCGACCATCCTTTAAATACCTCATCCATGATGGCATCTTAGAGCTTGGTTAGGTCCTCTGAGCTCAAGGCAGCAGCAGGGTATTCACACGGAAGAACCGCTACCCGTATGTCTTTGAGGGTCTCCGAGTAGCTGGGGTGCTGAGTGGCACCTCCTGCCCCTGTTCTTGCCCGGTCGGCCCAGCCAGGCTTCTAGGCCATGAATTCGGAGGAGCTGGCTGATCCCGCTGCCGTTTGGTGCTTGGTGGCTCAGGCGGAGTAATTTGATTGCTCCCTCTCTTGACTGCGTCCCCTTTGTTGTAGCCTGGGGGTTCCCCGCTTCTCCGACATTCGGCGGGCGCGGGTCTATGCTGCTGCTCTGCTTTCCAGCAGGCGCGGGTAAGTGTGCCTGTTTATTGAGCTCGCCCTTCCACCAATCGGAAGGTGCGGGTTTGTTGCCTTTACTGCTGCGCTCTTTCTCGACCTCCAGTCTGACGCAGGCCATGGTTATGGCCTCAACTGGGGGTTTGCCCTGCTCCAGGTAGCGGAGGTACCACTTGACCCCGGAGCCGCTCAAACCCACGCGGTGTCGGTCGTCTAGAGCTCCTGGCTGATCTGGCAGAGGCATCGGCGTAGGTTTGGCCTTGCGGTGTTTCTTCCTCCTTTGCTTCTGACATCCAGAATCGTCAGATGCGGCCGAGGCGTTTCTGANGGGGGTTCCCCGCTTCTCCGACATTCGGCGGGCGCGGGTCTATGCTGCTGATCTTGCAGTGTCCCGCTGCTCTGCTTTCCAGCAGGCGCGGGTAAGTGTGCCTGTTTATTGAGCTCGCCCTTCCACCAATCGGAAGGTGCGGGTTTGTTGCCTTTACTGCTGCGCTCTTTCTCGACCTCCAGTCTGACGCAGGCCATGGCTATGGCCTCAACTGGGGGTTTGCCCTGCTCCAGGTAGCGGAGGTACCACTTGACCCCGGAGCCGCTGAAACCCTCGCGGTGTCGGTAGTCTAGTGCTCCTGGCTGACCTAGCAGAGGCATCGGCGTAGGTTTGGCCTTGCGGTGTTTCTTCCTCCTTTGCTTCTGACATCCAGAATCGTCAGATGCGGCCGAGGCGTTTCTGCTGGGGGACCTGTGTCTACCGCTCCAGTACTGTCAGAGCGGCACCGACCCTTTCAGTGCTCCCGGCTCTTTGACGACTCGTGGAGCGGCGCCAACGGCCTGAGGGATGCCGGCTCTTGGAGCGGTGACTACCCTCCGTACGATGGATGCTGTCTGATCTTGCTATTTCTGTGTGCCTGAAAAGAGNGCAGAGGCATCGGCGTAGGTTTGGCCTTGCGGTGTTTCTTCCTCCTTTGCTTCTGACATCCAGAATCGTCAGATGCGGCCGAGGCGTTTCTGCTGGGGGACCTGTGTCTACCGCTCCAGTACTGTCAGAGCGGCACCGACCCTTTCAGTGCTCCCGGCTCTTTGACGACTCGTGGAGCGGCGCCAACGGCCTGAGCGATGCCGGCTCTTGGAGCGGTGACTACCCTCCGTACGGTGGATGCTGTCTGATCTTGCTATTTCTGTGTGCCTGAAAAGAGAACTGCCGGACCGGTGTTGCGGCCGATCTAGTTCGGCAGATGAATCATACAAATCTAACACATCTTGATATGCGCAAGTACCTTTTTTGCCCGTGTCCTGCTACAGGACGCCTCTGCACTGGTGCCTGGATGTTCGTCATCGCTCGCATGCTCAATGAACAGCGATGCTTCCTCTGCTGTTAATGGTCCAAGAAGCTGCTCTTGCGCCTGACGCTCTTAGAACCTTTTAGCGTGCTGCTGCTTGGCGTTGCTGGTGTACCTGTAACNACATCTTGATATGCGCAAGTACCTTTTTTGCCCGTGTCCTGCTACAGGACGCCTCTGCACTGGTGCCTGGATGTTCGTCATCGCTCGCATGCTCAATGAATGCTGTTAATGGTCCAAGAAGCTGCTCTTGCGCCTGACGCTCTTAGAACCTTCTAGCGTACTGCTGCTTGGCGTTGCTGGTGTACCTGTAATAGCTCTTTCTGTTGTTACAGCTGGTGTTGTTGTACCCACCGCCGCTGGTGGCGCGTGTGTTGTTTTTGCGGTAGTTGCTGTTGTTGTAACTGTAGTTGCTGTTGTTTGGTTTTTTTTTGGCTATTTTGTTGTTTTGNTTACAGCTGGTGTTGTTGTACCCACCGCCGCTGGTGGCGCGTGTGTTGTTGTTGCAGTAGTTGCTGTTGTTTGGTTTTTTTTTGGCTATTTTTTTGTTTGTTGAGCTCAGCAGTCTGACGTTTAGTAGGGGATCTCCAAAGTCCGCCGCGCCAGCGCACCTTGTCTCGGTAAGGCTTTCGTTACTCCCCGATGCGACCCGGTGTCGGAAAGGCGCCGTTATAATCATATATTCAATTTTTCGCTTTATTTATAAAACATTTTGATAATTTTAAACACATTAAATTTTTCTTCTTTCTTATAAATCAATGAATCGAAGAATTTTCAAATTTTTTGTGGTTTTTTTAAAAAATTCTTCTAGAACTTCGTCAACTGAAAAATTTATATCTTTGTGAATATTCATAGATGCTAGAGTGTTGAGTCTTTCTTGTTGTATTTCTCAAGTAGATTTTAATTCTTTTCAGGCATGAAAAGCTTCGTTCAGGTGTGGCTTAAAAACATTCCCAAAAAACGTTGTATTAGCTACTTGTAATGCTTNCTTAAAAACATTCCCAAAAAACGTTGTATTAGCTACTTGTAATGCTTCGAGAGCATTTCGAAAATGTTGGTGTGAAACTCGTTTTTTCCACATTTTTACCTCCAGAAGAAAGTTTTGTTTCGAGCAGTCGATTACTTTTTCATAGAAAGCAAACAATTCTTCAGCTTTTTTTCGTTAAAATCATACTTTGGAAACAAAACACTAAAATTATTTTAAACTGGTTTATGGTTTAGGAATAGATTTTTCAAATGAGCAATATATGTATCAAGGAAGGGAATGTAAAAAGCAA
>NW_016193020.1:0-3346 GCF_001687245.7 Rhagoletis zephyria | reverse complement strand
AATGAACTTACGGCAAATTAATGCGATACCAGTTAGGTTCAGGCGATTTATTTGGGTTCTGGTTGGGTTTGTCTTTTTGCGGTTGCACCAACATACCTTCACTACATTGCTGCCAACCAAGCACAATTGCATTGGGTACTTTGACAGAAACACAAAAAAAAAGTATAAACATATACACAAAAATCTAATTAATATGCAGGAGATACATATCTTAGCACATCTTAGCAAGCCAGTGACGGCGCTAACAGAATATTTAAGAAGTAAGTAATTACTTGTACTTTATTTGCGCGCTTCTTGACTTGGGTTCAAGGTTTCGTCAAAAAAGGTTATAGCATCCTTCAAATACAAACATGCATTAACATGTACTTCTGTTAATTTATTACGTTAGGGAAGTTTTGTACATAGTACAGTAGTGAACCCGCATGGCGGTAAAATGCCAATATTTAATTAACCATTTTTAAACAGGTGGCAACCCTCTTCAAAAACTTGAAAAAAAAGAGCTATGAGTGAAAGAGGTCTCGCACGGTTTCGGTTTTTCATTTCATCAAAATTCAAATCACCCTGTACCGTTAGAAAAACGTTTAACTTCAAAAAATAAAACCTTATTGTACATTTTTGAAATTCGAAAGAGCAATGCAGATCTGATATATACATATAGCATACATATCTGTACATAGATAGATGTGACTTTTACACTTAAGCTCTCCTAAAACTCTTCCGTTGGCAATCCAGATTTTTATATCTTAAATAACTTGTATGTATATAAGTTAATTAAGTCCGATTTTTCAAACAGGTGGCAACAATAATCTTAATACAATACGTAATACATATTCAAGTTAACTGATGAATTAGGTAGAATTTGATTTTGGAAACACGTAGCCACCCTCTTCAATATGATTCAGAAATAGCGCATTTTATGCCCATTTCGTCTGATATCCATATTTTAATAGTTCATTGCACTTATTAAATAATTGAAATTTAACTTTTTAAACAGGTGGCAAACTCCTTCAAACGCCGCATTTGTTTTTAAGTGTTCAAACTAAAAATTCTTAACACCTTTTCGATTAATACCCATAAATTTATTGTTAAATATAGCTCTTGTATAACTAAATTCGACTCTTAAAACAGGTGGCACCCCTCTTAATTTAACCCTCTTTTAAACTAAAGTCTTAAACCTCTAACGTGTGCTGCGCATATTGGGATACATATTTCAATTATATAATTGGCCTAATTCAGGTTGATTTTGATTTTTTGAACAGATGGCAACCCTCCTACATGAACTTTAGAATTAAGGCCCTTTCAAAACTAGTTTAACTGATACCCACTTTGTTATAATTGATTTAACTTTTAAATAACTTGAATACAATTTTTTAAAAGCTGGCAACTCTTTTGGAAAAAAGGATAACTTTATTGCAAGTCTACAGCTCAAGCCTTTGAATTAGACACCTTCTCTTCCTCTTCTTTATAGGCGCTGTAACCGCCAAAGCGATTTTGGCCGAGTTCTCGATAACAAGTCAGTCGTTTATCTTATTTGCCAACTGGCGCCGGTTGGAAATGTCAAGTGAAAAGTGTCAACAATGATGTGGGTGCCAAAATCCTTATGCTCTGACTGTTTGAGCGATGACAGGAGGTACTTCGTGCTGTCCGCGTTTACCACCAGACCACCAGTTCCTTTCTCTTTACTTCTCCATCTAATCCTGAGAAGACAGAACAGACGTAGCCCTCATTTTTATCGATAATGTCGATGTCGTCGGCATAAGCCAGAGTTCTACGCTCTTGTAAAGTATAGTGCCTGAGTGGTTCAGTTCTGCGCCTCTTATTATCTTCCCCAACGGGTCTGATCTATGGTGGTTTTGCCAAGTCTAAAGCCACACTGATAAGGCTATTCGTTGACGGTGGGCTTCAGTCTTTCACACAATACACTCGATAAGACCTTGTAACCTATTTATGCCTAGAAGGCTGATCACGCGATAGTTGGCAAGTATGGCGGTGTCGCTTTTTTTTGTAGATTCGACAGAGCATATTCTACATACATCTTATCAGCTGCACGCCTCCANAGCCGCGTAATCTCTATTCGTACCTCGTCATATTCAGGCGGTGGGACATCGACTCGCCGACTAGGGGCTCGGTTCGGTTTCTCCCCTCCTCTTAGTGCTGATGCAATTCAATAGGGAAAAGTGTTCCGTCCATAATTTAAGTACGTTGTGGACATCGGTCCCCATGGTTGTTCTTACAGGAGTTCGCCCTAGTTTTTAAACCTTCCATAAGTCGCCTAACTCTGTCCGCCAACATGTCAAGCCCTTCGCATTACAGAGTAGCCCCCCAGGTTTGCAAGTCGCATGGAGAATAAATTGGCTGTCTGCTGGGATTGCTGCATTTCGGCGCGGATCTTTCCTTGCATTGATGGGAGCACATTTTTTGCTGCATAGAGGAGGCTGTGTATCTTGGCTGCAACAAAAGATAATGGTCCGAGACGACGTTTGGCCCTTGGGGTGTACGTAGTACTTCCAAAACACTGGAATCAAGCCTTCCGTCTATTACAACATGGTCGAATTGGTTTCTCGTTTTCCGATCTGGAGGCTGGACCTTTTTATGCTCCGACCTGGTACTACATAATGCACTGTTTAGCGCTGCGGCGAAGTCAATAAGCCCCAATCCGTTATCGAACGCTTCGTCGTGGGGGTTGAATTTTCCAGTGGCGCTTAACTATCTTATATAAATATGTAGAAAAACCTCAGAAAATGCGATTAGGGGAGTTAATAAAAAATCTTTTGTATTAAAAATGGCTAAATAAACAATTGGTTATTATTACTGGTCTCTCGGCAGGCAATGGCAAACATCCGAGTGTATTTCTGCCATGAAAAACAGCTTCTCATAAAAATACAATCGCCATTCGGAGTCGGCGTAAAACTGTAGGTCCATCCGATTTGTGTGACAACATCAAGGCACACGCCACAAATCGGAGGAGAGGCTCGGCCACCCACTAACATATGTGTAAGCGCCAATCTATTATTATTATTACTGGAAATCTTCTGAAGAGAACCTAAGTTTTGCGATCCAAAAATAATGATTTTTTAAAATTCTATACCATTTCTAAGAAAAGTTGTTTTTCCCTATATAAAATACATGAAGAACTTTAAGCGCTTTGAGCGACGTCTAAATATTTTTTGATTTCTAAATAAAAAATAGGGGTATAATTTTCGGTATAGAACAATCCGAGGGGTGAGAGCATTAAAATTCCGACTTTACTTTTTTGCACCACCCCAATGACCGCTCAAGCAATATCTAGCCTCTTCTTTGTTTTCCTTTTCTCTTTTTATTGCTTATTTTTAATTGCTTAGCATTG
>NW_016193019.1:0-3346 GCF_001687245.7 Rhagoletis zephyria | reverse complement strand
ACTATTAAAAGCTACTACGATACCCTTTTCACTTTATCAACTTTTCATTGTCGTACATGGCGATGCATTAAATATGTGCTTACCAATGTTCCGACAGGCGATCGTTACACAAGTAAACGAATTGTGTTATTTTGCGTGACATTGCCGTGTCATCTATAAACACATAATAAGTGCTTTCCAGTTCTACTTCAAGGCCAAAGGATGTACTCAAAAATAATTGAAACTAAATACTTTTGAGTTGGCTGTACAGAGTACACAGCGGGTGTGTAATACAAAATGTTGCTCTACAATAAAATCATGAAAGTGACATTGATAGAAAAATTACTATTGAAACAAAGATTATTTTCATGGAAATCTCGGCCTACAACTGACAGCGCTGAATTTGTCAAACTATTAATAATATTAAATAAAATTGTATGTATGTATGTATGTGTCTCACATAAAAACTTTCAATTTTGAATGATGCGCTAATAACAAAAGCTCGTTTTAATTATAGTTAAATATTGTATTTATAGCACATTAATTAGAAAAAAAATCTCATACAAAAATGCACTTCATGCGTTGCTTTTAAAGCTCTCCCTTTTTATTTGTAATCGCTTTTTTAGTTTTTTTTTTTTGGTAATTATTCTCTCCCACTAATTAATCTTCTTTAATCCAATTCATTTTCATTTTTTAATACTTAATTGATAACAGTCACTAAAGTAATATAAAAACACAGCTTTCGTAATTCAAACAAATGCCTAGCTATCAATCTAATTTAATATTATTAGATATTAATAGCAATGGAGTAACATAGACATTTAATTTGTTGACTAGCACAGTCACATTTGTACAGATAGCTTTAGGGGCGTGGTATTTTTATATCAAAATTTCATACTTTGTACATACAAGATTTATAAACATTCGGCGAAGTTCAACCAACGTTCATCAAAAAACTAGGTATGAAGTTTTTTAGGCCATTACATTTTAGTACAATAAAGTGCAAGCTTGAGGTAGCTGGGACTTACCGCTGATTTTTTTATTTTTTTTTTATTTTTTTTTTAGACGACGATGTTGAATGGCGGATGTTGATGTTGGCGTGACATCAGCAAAAAAAATTCCAAAATTAAACTCGCATTTTATGATACTGAAATTTAAACGGCTACAAAACCGCATACCAAAATGGTCGAATTTTCCTATAGGTACTTTCCTAAATATATAATAAACAATAAATAAATAAAATAAATTTGCCAAAACTTGTTAAATTGTCGCGTCCTCATCTATTTTCCCCGCCACGAACACACGGTTGCATGTTGCACCTTACTGCCTGCTTCGAAAACGTCCTTCTGGAAAACTAAGGCATGGTCCGGTAGATGAGTGTGTAGCTTCAAATTGAGTAGATCAATGAAAATTTCTGCACCTACGTGGTGTCCACTTTAGTGCTTTTGTAAATGTTTCGGCTCAAAACTTCCGCCGAGCAGGACCTCATTGCGCCCGTTGCGCCAAAACCAGCAGGCCTCGCAACTACATATATTAAGACGGCTATCAGACCAGCGCTCCATTTGATCGGACAATAGCCGTATGCATTCTGTTTACAATCATTGGCTCCAAGCCCCATTTAGCATGATTTTGGCCACCGAGAGCTTCCTAGCTCGCTCTCCAGTATTCAGCCTGCAACTAAGCTTGCGATCCAGAGCAACTTCAAGATAATTCAGCATTTGTGAGAGATCCAGTTTTGTATCATTGAATTTAGAGATCGTAAAATTGAGTAATTTTGTCGTATTTGAAAATAACGTCAGGTTAATTTTCTCCAGCTCCAAGTCAAAAGTTTTTGGCAGAAAAATCTGCTTTCTTTAGGGTGTTTCAAAAATTTCGCCTATGACCGAAGGAAATTAACTCATTTTATGTAAGGCTGTAACGTTGATACATTCCATACATTGGAATCCTAGGTAAGTGTATTTTCCTGCGGAACGCTTCTCGCACTGCATAAACGAACTTGCCTGGGAAACCTAAGTCGGCATTACTCCTGCTCCTTAGCAGATTCTATAAGCGTTTCATATAATGAATATACACTTACATGTACGTATTTAAGGCACCCTCAATGTCCATACGGGAAGCCTATTTGTACCACAGCGAGCTCTAAATCGTGCGAACCACTTCGCTTAGGATGGTCTCCGTTGACTTTGCTTTTAAGTAAGCACGAAAAAAGTATGATTAATTGGACGCCCTATATAAGACCCTCTCAAAAGTTTTGAAAAGTAAAGGCAGTAGGCTAAATTAGTGTAAAATCATTAGGATTAGCGTGATTAGAGTAAATCGTATTACTTTGAACGAAAAGGCTTTGACAATTTTGATTAAACTTTGAGAATATTCGTATAAGGTTGCCACCTATACGAAACTATTTATATAACATCATAATATGGGTATCAAATGAAAATTGTTTAAAAATTCGCAATTCATACTTATTTGTTAATAGAGTTGCCACCTATTTTCCATCGTACATCTATTTAATTTATTGTTTAGGAGATAAGATACATACAATAATATCATTCAATAGTACTTAAAGAAAGCTGTTAAACAAAGATTTGCCTATAAAATACGTGTTTTCCCCTAGGATATTAGTGTAAAGTTGCCCCTTATTTTCGATTTGACAAAATTTAACCAAAAAACCTTATACGGATATGAAATAAAAAATTTTTTTGAGAACTTTAATTCCGAAATATTATTTAGGGGGGTTGCCACGTTTTGTTTTTTTAATAGATACAAATTTGCTCTTTTTGGATTTGAATGAGCATTTTTTTGTTTGTTGCCACAGTACATATGCACCCCAAATATGTCTTTATCCTTTAATTATTAAACGTGGTTGGCAAATAATTTTTTATGTAAGATATTTATTTCATTTACTAGATTTAGGTAGTAGGTTTTAAATATATCGGCAATTAAAAAAATAAATAAATTATTGTGTTTGTAAAAATGTGCTTTGAAAAGTTAAACTTGTTTTAATTTGTTGAAGAGGTGTTGTGGAGTATTTAAGGTTAGGACTGCGATTTCTAGTTCCCCGATCCTACTGCCTGGAAAGTGTAACACATTGACACAAGAAAACATTCACTTGTTCAAAACCTCCAAAAATGCTTTATCTATGCTGCAACCGCACTGTAAATATATATCAGTATTTAATACTCGCGTCACCTACACACTCAGCACCGCCATGCGCATCAAATGTCTTGCTACTTATAGGAGACACAAAATACATAAATGTAAAGCCGTATGCAATAAAGCAATAAAATAAATTCATCACTCCCACATCAATGGGACAGACCGGCACACTGTGTTGCGGCTAGTGGAAAAGTAACTTTTTTCCGATTAT
>NW_016193018.1:0-3346 GCF_001687245.7 Rhagoletis zephyria | reverse complement strand
TTTGCATTTTGTTGATACGCGGTTTTGTAATTTAAACGACGATATGTATGTACATACTGTACTAATACATATGTGTATGCGCAGATATTTATATGTACATGGTATGTATGTACTTTTATTACTTACCAATAAAGTTTTTGTAGTCTCAAGACCAACACAGTATTAATGGATAGATTTACGTACANGCCCACCGTGCGTATCTGCCAAATGAAATACCATGTATAAGATAGTCCGAAAATTTGACAAAATAGCGAAGAAACTTATTTTCTTCAAAACTTTTGAATGGTTTCCCAACTAAACTTACTAAATATGAGCATCTACTATAATTATGCACTATTAAATTTGTGAAGTAGGAACGCATTAAGACAGGTTAACCATAATACATTTTTTTCTATGAGGTATTGCGCGCCAAGCAACGATATGTATGATATATGTATGTATATGTACATAAAACCAAAATGTATTCAACAAAGGCTGACTTCCAAAACGTATCAATACAATGTTTGGATACTGTTATACTGCGGTGTTCAAACTGTTTGTATATGCAGAATTAGGACACATTGCAACCATATACATTGCATATTTTAAATATTCAATATAGCAATGAACAATTTTTCTGAATTTTTAATTTTTAAAACACCAATGGTAACCAATAACAAATGAAGCATGAACTTTGTTTCTGATGCGCTGATTTCTCTGGCGATGCGTTTCGATAACTTTTCGGATGCGTTTTGGAAAAGTATACATTGTCAATATTTTCTAGTTTTCTAGTTCTAGTTCTAGTACGTATGCAAAGCAATTGACGTTTTGAAAGACAGCCAAAGTGTGATTGAATTTGACATTGCTCTCATAAGAACCATTCTGTAGTCAAATAGAAAAAAAAAAATTTATGAATTTTGAATCGTTTGTTTATATTTTTTGACTTAATAGTACATGCTCGACCCTATTAAGCTGGCATTTCAGGGTACTAGTTTATATATATATAAGGAAAATTTGAAAGCACCCCCCTGCCCTACCTGGCTACGCCAATGGTGACATTGTAACTTAATTTTAGAACAAAACTCATAACTTATGCATTACATTCGGCCCACTTTTAGTACAATTCACCTGTTTTACATTACATTGCTTTAAATTTTGAGACTATCTTTGGTCTAGATACAAAACTACTATACTCATATAGGATATTTCTTCTGAGAGGAATGTAAAATTCAATCACACTTTGTGGAATACATGTTGGCTATGATCCAAAAACAGTGCCAAACGTGTGTGCTTACGTACGAATGTATTTATGTATGTATGTATATATGTATGTACATCAAGTACATCAAATAGAAATTTGTTAAAATGTTGGCCAGGTGAGGACTGGTTGAAAAGGAAAAAGAAAAACATCTTAAAGAGCGAATCTGGTAATTTCTTCGGTTGTTGCATATATGAACATATGCCTGCAGAAAATCTGACTAGCTCAGAACTAGCGTAGAACTAGACCTTTCGCCGACAGTACTAGTTCTAGCTCAATACCCAAGCAATGCTTTCAACTGTCCAGTTTTACACGGCGATGTCATTGGCGGTGGCAATTGTCGCCCAGTGCATTACTTTGCAACTAGTATTTAACCGGTTCCGTTTTGGACAGTTTTTTTTTTATAAAAAAATATTTGAGATTCGATTTTTGTATAATTTTTCCGCTTTTTCTTTTCTTTTACAGATTCCATGTTTGTTACATATTTCATAAATTTTAAAGTTTAAATTTATTAATCTGAAAACTCACCACTGCCTCCACCGCGATTTGAACTCGCGACCAGCGATGCTTCAATCGAAGGTTTTCTCGCTGAGCTACTTTCACATTGTACGAGAAGTGAGAATTTGTACCGCTCTGCAGCCGTTTTGCACCAGTTCAGAGTAGTAGTCTGAAACTATCGATACTATCGATGGTTTTTAACTATCGTACCACCATCGATAGTTTCCAATACTATCGATAGTTTTTGATAGTTTTGGTTTTTCTTACATTATTATTTTATCGCTTATTGTCACTTTGCCTGCGCATTTAAAAAAGCACCTTTTAATAAAAGATATTTCGGCAGCGTACATTTACTAGCACTTTCCTGTTTCAGCGGGTATTTTAGGTATGGATATGCATAAAGTGAAGTAAATACATAGCTCTAAAATAACCGAATTACTTTAATAAGCAACGACTACTTCTTATTCATATAAAGTTTCGCTCTGCTTTAATCACGCAAAATATTTTAATAAAAGTTTTCAGAAATTCTTCAAGAAAATGGCTATAAGAAGTTTTTTTCGTTCTGTACTTTTCACCCCAGGCTTGCGATTTACTGATTTTCTAAGAAATATTTTAATTTTGTAAGAAATTGTAAACTATCGATAGTTATCGATGGTTTCTAAAGAACTATCGCATACTATCGATAGTGTCGACTATCGATAATTTCAGACCACTAGTTCAGAGATAGTTCTAAAATATGTAGTTCTGAACTAGCGCTTTGCCAGACGGTCTCTAAATTTTACTACTGGGAAGTTTTAATACACACATACATACATACATTTTAATAAACTAGTGTGAGCAGTTTTACATTTAGGTTTTATTTTGATTCCCATTCGTAAAATTATAATCCGCACTGTGTAGCATTTTGGGGCTTCTGTTATATAAAAAAGCGCATGCAATAAAATACGATGATATCAGCAACAAAACCCCACATTTTTTGCAGTCTTATTAACGTATTCAAAAAGGAGGCGGAAGTAATGGCTTTCGTTTACTCCTCGTTTAGTACCTTTTTCAGTTCTCATGCCTTTTTGTTTAAAGAATGTTAAAAATTGTACAAAGTGTTCTCACTTTGTCATAAAAAATGCACAACACCATGCTTCACTGTGCAATACACCCAAACTGGGGTAGAAAACACCACGCAACTTTTGATTCTCTTTCTATCTGAGCGTTTTGTTATTGAATACACAAACATACATACAATTGTATATGCATATGCGTACATTCATACGCACTGTAAAGAGGGCTGAAAATTTTGAAAGAAAATTCCGGCCGAATGGTAGATTGGTGTAGAAATTTCGAGAAAGAGAATCGGGAACAATCGACGAAGAGTGAATTTAGTATAAATACCGGCCGTGCGCGCTCTTCGCTTCAGAATTGAATAAACAAGCAAGCTATAAACAACTCATAAAGAGATTGTAACAAACAATCAAACAAACGCGAAAGTGTATTTAACCCAAAATTATAGAAGAATTTTCAAAAGTATTAAAGAGTTTTAACAAGTATAAGAATAAACAAAAAACAAATCAAAATGGTAGCAATTGGTATTGATTTGGGAACAACATACTCCTGTGT
>NW_016193017.1:0-3347 GCF_001687245.7 Rhagoletis zephyria | reverse complement strand
TAAGAGATGCTTTGTTGGCATAAGACATGCATTGCATTCTCTTAAACATTAAAGTAAATATGAGCATATTTTTTGCAAGCGTGTTCTCAGCAGACAAGTTAATTCATTGACGTAGTCTAAATTCAAATCGTATGAGCGCTAGCATGGCAAAATAATTTACAAGTACGCCTGTGGTTACTTAGCGGTCATTCGAAATATTTGGTTGGCATTCAGTGGAATATGTTGGCGCCTTTAAACAAACAAAAAGAGGAATAGTTGCGATATAATAGTCATTTATCAGCGTTGCCGTTAATAAAAAATTTTGTGGGTAAGATTTGGGCGACGATATGTTGTGAAGAAATTTCTTTAATAATTTTATATGAAAAATTTTAGTTTCATAAACGTTTTCAAAATAATTTTGATATTTTCTTTATTTAATTTTGATTCTTTGAAGACACTTCTGTATGTATTATATCAAAAATTATCAAAAAGGAATGTTAGCTTAGAAAGCTTCCAAGTACCACCCAGATAGTAATCGAATTCGAAGATTCTCAGGATTGCAATAATATGTTTCTTAGATTTTGTATCTTAACAATTCAACTACAGATTAAATTTGAGTGACCAAATATGTACTTGTACAACCACAGTACAAATAACTGACTTCATCTAATAATTTTTCTTTATTCTCTAATGGTCAATTTTTTGTATTATAATGTGTATTTAATAGTTTATTTAACACTCAATAAGCGAAAGATGCAGAGCATTGTAATAACTGAAATATATTATATATTTTAAAGGATAATACAAAGCTTTGTGAGGAAAACTAAACTTAAAAATATTTATTTCGTTTGTGGGGAATTTGAAAATTTATGTGGGGGATTAATTTGGGGGTAATTTGGATTTTTTTCTGGGTAATTGAGCGGATTATTTATTATTTTATTCTCCTTTTATATTTTTATTTAACGAAAAGTAATGCTCTCACAGCCAAAATCTGTAATTTTTACTAACACTGAAGAGCGACTGATGAATTAAGTACATCTCTCATCATTCATAATTTGTGGAAATTAGCTCTTAATACTATAAATATCGATATAATTAGAGGACATAACTGCAACTGCCTTTCCAAGAAGTACATACATATATATGTCGAAGCTTTTCCAGCCATTCGATCTCATATGCTGTCGATTGTCCGGTCTGGCTTCCCCACAATGGGGATATCCCCGACAACTGTTTTGATAGCAGAGGTCTAGTAACCTGAAACCCTTTGTAAACAAGTAGAAAATTTTTGAGTTTACTTCTGATAGTCTGGCATCTTTTGCCGCGCATACAACCGCAAAGTAAAGAGCGTGACAAATTCCTTAAGTCGTTCAGCAGTAGCACTTGGCATAGTGACTATAGAAAATGAGAATGTCAACCGGTTCTTAACCATTCAGCACCACTTTGGTTACCAGCAACTAATAGTAAATATGACGTGGTGGACGAAGTTACATGCATGCCATAGCATAACTCTCGGGCTTGAGCACCCCAACAGGGGTGTATTCACACAAAAAGGCAACTAAAGATATTTACGTAGGGATTACCACCATTTTCACTAACTCTTGCCCGTGAATTAGACTTCAATCTCTTCAAAAATAAACGTCTAGCATCACTGGCACCAATTTTTGCTAGATTTTTGAACATATCCATTTCAAAGGGAACGAATGATCCTGCCAGGTGGTTCTGAAATCGAAATTATCATAGTTATGTTAAGTTCGTGGAAATCCTTCTGAAGCTAAAGAAATATGCCTTAAAATTGTTTATAATGCTCCAGGATTTTGCGGAAGTTGTCATGCTGAAGAGCAGGACTAATGAATTCCGAACTTTCTGTTTCGATCTAAAATCCACAAATTGTCAGAAAGAGTGAATGAGAGACGAGGATTTGCCTACCAACAGAGTGTACTGATAACTGAGAGAGAGTGAAAACTTAAATGCTATTCATGCACGGCTTCCTATCACATAACTGTGTGGTCAACTAAGCTTTACAGCAAGTTAAAAAATAGAACTTAGAAACCCTAAATTCTTCAGGTAATACATATCCGTTCAATCAGTAGTTGTCATTACTACCTTTTATATTGTTCCTTGTTGCTTAAAACTGGTTGGAGTTGCACTGATGGAACAACGCTCGAGAAGGAGGAAAAGGTTTTCCCGCTCAAACGAACTTTCCGCCGTTTTAAAGGGTACATAAAAAAGTACAGGACTTCTCTTTTAACTCGCCACTTTATAGGCTATATAGCTAAACTTATAGGGCAGCCAATTAACCTTGAAACATTTGAAGTTAGAAGTACCTGATAAGCCTTTTTAATATGCAGGCTACAAAGCGGGAAACCTTAGCGGCGGCAGTCTTGGCCATCACTAGCAAGCCACACTTACCTTTTGCAAATGGGCTTAGCTAGAACGGTTTGATATTCACGAATTAACAAAATATCCAAACTAATGATTCATTCTGAGAGGGAAAATTTACTTGCTGAGAGAGGCCAGGAAAATGCATAAATATCTGTGTATGCATATTTGTATGAATGTATGTATATTTTGCTCATAGAAGCAAAATAGCGGAAGCGAATGCGAGGAGATTCCCATGTAACGAAATATCCCACCAACTGAATCCGTACCAAATGCCAACAAATGAATAAATGTGATACAATTGTGCAAATGAATGTCATTATTATGCAATAAACCATACTCGCGCCTACGCTGAGACAATAAAAAAAAAGAATTGAAAACAGCAGGCAGCACTCTGCATGCCACCATCTCATTTTTGCAATTAAGCACACAAACTCGCAAAACAAACACATGCATAAAAGAGTTTAAATACAATGCATACAAATAAATGAAATTGCAGCGCGGCGGCCCATAAGTATGCATCACTTACTCACACTTCCGCAAGCGCCTACCCAACGCCGAAAAGTTTCAAGTGGAGTGCCAGTTAAAGTGAATAAATNCGCGTTGCATTGCCGTTAGTTCGCGTCTGTTGGCTTGCCAATGATGGCTGCCGCAATTATTCTTAATTTCCGCATATGAAAAATGATCTCGTTAACAATTGTATGGCTGCATAAAAACTCTCTCTCTCGGTGTGTTCAAATGTATGCTTGCAACTGTGTGCATTGTCGCCTAAAAGTCTGCTTTGGGGTGTGTTTTAAAATAATGAGTGCGCGCGTTGCCATCAAACTGCGAAGTTGTAGGATGCAGTGCACTGACTGATACGGCAATAAGACGAAGAAGATACAGTTGGTGATTGTTGTTGTTGTTGTTTGTATGAGTGTATGTATGATTGCACGAATGTTTCTTGATGGAAAATGTGCAAGTTTCGCGCAACAGAAATTAATTTGAAA
>NW_016193016.1:0-3347 GCF_001687245.7 Rhagoletis zephyria | reverse complement strand
TTTTTATTAAAAGTTGTAGTAAAATATGCCTTTTTATTTGGAAAAATGGAATATTTGCTTCGACAAAAACTGATCACAAAAATATTTAATTTTTTCAAAAAGACTATACTGTTTGCATCTAAACAAATCTGATATGGATTGTAAAGTAGACAGCAATGCTGGCGGAATGATGATCCCAAAAAGATATCCAAAGTTCAAATTGAACTAGCATACACTGACAATTGCATTTATGACCCTCAGTATACAATCAAACCAAGTATTTACAAGCCTTGAAGATAACAATTGAGTCAGAATTACCGACAAGCAGGCACTATTTGAACCGCTCAACGAGCAGTCGTTGAAAAAGAATATGCATTGATGTAAAATTAAATTTTAATAGAATAAAAATGTTAATGTTTTAACAAATGAACAGGACATTAAAAATGCATGCACATAGAAGTTGGCATTATAAAGACGGCAAAGTAAAACTAAGTAAAGCAAACCCATTAAAACCAGCAAAATAATCTGAACGCAAATTCCAAAAAATGGGAGTTTCCGTTTATGCTGTCCTTATTGTTTGGTTAGTAAAAAATAAAAAAAGATGCCGAGAAAGGTGTACACCACAGGTAACCGCGTCTTATCCACAGTAAAAGAATGTACGCAACTAAATTAGTAGTCATTAATTAATTAATTACGGCATGGTTGCACAAACTGAGATGCTCAGACAGTAGGTCATATTACAAGGTGAGCACACATCGGTGGAGTAAGTGTCCAGAACTTATACAAAAAGAAAGAAGTACTTGATCACAACAAAGTGTTCTTTTAAGCAAAGCATTGAATTTTTGCGTAGGTTATTACAGTCATTTGCTAACTAATTGTAGGAAATGATATAAAAAGTGTGCAGATAATATAGTGTACCTGAAATCACTGACTGAAATCATATTATTCGCCAATATACTTTGGAGCGCGCTTCTCTTTGAAAGCAGCCAATCCTTCAACGCGGTCCTTGGTGACCAACACCTGTTGATAGCAGGCAGCTTCGATGGCCAAGCCAGTGTTGATGTCCACGTCAACGCCACGATTTATCGCAGTTTTGACAGCGCGAAGGGCAACTGGACCAGCAGACAGCATTTCTCCGGCAAGAGACACCGATCGTTGATAAGCAGCATCGTTCGTCTCGTTCTGTGGCACTGTGTAGTTGACCAGGCCGTACTCGAGGGCCTGCGTTCCGTCAAGGATTCTGCCCGTGAATATGAGCTCCTTGGCAATGTGCCGAGGAATAATGCGTGACAGGCGCTGCGTTCCACCGGCACCAGGGATGATGGCCAGTTTAGTCTCCACCAGACCGAGCTTGGCATTAGTCGAGGCAACTCGCAGATCTGCAGATAGTGCATACTCAAGTCCGCCGCCAAGAGCGGCGCCATCGATGGCTGCAATAGTGGGAAACGGAAAATCGTAAATTGCTGAAGAGATTGAGCGGAGCTTCGCCACAAAGTGCGGAATCTCTTTGATGTGCATAGTTGCGCGTTCCTTGAGATCCGCACCAGCGCAAAAGATGCCTGGCACCACAGAACGAATAATCAAAACGCGCAACTCTTCATCTTTGCCCAGCTGGTAGAGACTTTCATTGAGAGCCCGAGCCAACGACCTGCTNGCCTGGCACCACAGAACGAATAATCAAAACGCGCAACTCTTCATCTTTGCCCAGCTGGTAGAGACTTTCATTGAGAGCCCGAGCCAACGACCTGCTCAGAGAGTTGGCCGCTTTGGGGCGATTCAGCGAAAGAACCTAAAATAATAAAAAAATGTTGAATTAGAATGTCATGAAATGATGATAATGTCTATTGTATTTTGGCACGACAAAACGTACCACAATGCCAGAGTGCTTTCCAGACAGCCGGCTCATGAAAACCTCATCATCCGGATGAGAGTTTTGGGTTGTGGCAAAGTTTAGATTGCGAGTTTGATTCTGGAGCAAACTTTGACCTTTGAAGGCAAACGCATTGCCGGACTGGCCATTGCGAAGAAGAGAAGAAACGAAGGGGGCACGAAGCGATCGAAGTACGACAAAACTCATTTTGATTCTGAATCAGTTTTGTCAGTTGTCAGTTGGGAAATATTCTGTAGAATAAAAGATTCAGACTGTCATTGTGTTCGGCCGATGCAAACTGAACGTACTCGAACTCACCTGTAAGCTGGGGACAGTGTCAATGTGAAGAGGCAGTTATTTATCTGGCAAAATCGACCAACAGCGGCATTCCTTGCACCTAATGTGGACGTCCTTGAATGTCATCAAAATCACAAACGTGAGTAGGAAAGCCAATGCAGTCTTGAATGTAAACACGAGGCTGCTTTCGCTGGTGGAGGCAGGGCATAGTGAACTGAAATGCTCTCTGCCGATTTCGCCATGACTAAGGGGGCACAAAGCGTGCTCCCCTGCCCCTGATGCACTGCCCAACAGTGCAAGTTGAGGCTGACATTGTCTATGTGAATTGGATGTCAGTGCCTACCTGTGTCTGCTTTAACCAGGTCGAAATTCGGCAGTTTGAAGTACACTAGGTAACATTTGAAAGATGTTCCGCCTCCAACCGAGGCATCTTTTGCGCCATTTCACCCAGCAAAAAATGGCAGCAATTGTCATGTCTCTGCCGCCGCAGCAGCCGCTGCAGCAACATCTCTGTTTGCAATCAACAATGAGTTTCAAATATCCTAGAAAGCACATTTTGCCAGGTATTTTGGTAACAACATTTGATTACCTAAAATATAATTCAGTTGCTTAATCTCTTCGGTAAGTCACTTGATACGATTACTTAACCATAAATAGAATAGCACTAATTGCCCCTTATATAAGCAACTGAAAGAGTGCAGAAGAAGAGCAATAGTGTATGCTCCCATCGAGTTGCCACTGACAGTGCACAATTCCTTTTGAAAACACTACACAAGAAAAAAGACGATATTCTCGACAGCTTTCAGTTTTAGTGTAGGCAATAATATATTTTGATGTTGCAATGCTAAACCAACTTTTCCATAAAAGGAAAAATGACTCTCAAAGGGTGTCTCGCTCAGTTATACACACGAGGGTAAGTGTTACCTCAATCGCCTACGAGTACGCTAAACTAGAATTACATTTGGAAAGGTTCAAATTCAGTGTCAACAGTGTTTCTGGCAAAAAGTGACTTCGAGCAGTTTCAGTGCGGTGATGCGCCGCTGGACTGCTGGGCGGAACACTCGAGAACGTTTNACAGTGTTTCTGGCAAAAAGTAACTTCGAGCAGTTTCAGTGCGGTGATGCGCCGCTGGACTGCTGGGCGGAACACTCAAGAACGTTTCCAATCAGCAACCAATTCAGCTAAATTGCGTAGGCACTAC
>NW_016193015.1:3234-3347 GCF_001687245.7 Rhagoletis zephyria | reverse complement strand
GTTGACGTGGTCCAAAGTTATGCGGTAACATACATACAAAAAAAAAAAACAAAAAAAAAATAAAAAAAATTCCGACGAACTGATAACCTCCTCCTTTTTTGGAAGTCGGTTAA
>NW_016193015.1:0-3122 GCF_001687245.7 Rhagoletis zephyria | reverse complement strand
CTTTAACTATTTTGTTAGCGATATTTTTTATCGATTTTGTTACCGATATTTTTATCGATTTTGGTATCGATATTTTAATCGATTTCATCGATTTTGTTATCGATATTATTATCGATTTTTTTTATCAATATTTATCTATTTCGTAATCGATTTTGTTATCGATATTTATCGATTTTTTTATCGTTTTTGTTATCGATGCTTATCGATTTTGTTATCGGTATTTATCGGGCTTGTTACCGATAAATATATAAGGATTTTGTTATGAATATTTTTATCGATATTTTTAACGATACTTATCGATTCTATTATTGATATTTAACGGTTTAGTTATGGAAATTTTTATCGATTGTGTTATGCATATTTGTATCGAGTTTCTAATCGTTTTTTTTACCAATTTTATTATCGAGATTGCTATCGAAATTTGTATCGAATTTTCAATTGATTTTGTTATCGATATTTTTATCGATTTTGCGATCGATGTTTTTATCGACTTTGGATAGTATTACCGCTATTTTTATCTATTTTGTTATGCATATTTTTGTCGATTTTCTAATAGATTTTGCTACCAATATTATTGTCGATTTTGCTATCGAAATTTTTATCGAATTTTTCATCGATTTTGTTATCTATATTTTTATTGATTTTGTTATCGATATTTTATTGGATTTTACTATCGATAGAGCATAAAGATAAAAATGCAGATAGACGAAAACAGAATAACTTACATAAATGTAATAAGAACGAACAGGGGTAGAGGTAGGGATCTAGATAGAAAAAAGACAAAAAATATAACCTTAAGCAAAAGCAGATGAATGTATGTATGTATATTGGTTATGAGACAAAAGAGATATGTATGTAACGTAAGTTTCACTTCTCCAGTGTGGCCCAGGCGCACTTACTTTTTTTTGTGTAGATAGGCTCCTTTGGCCCTAATGGCCTCATTTGTAAAATGAATTTGTCTAGTTTTCTTTTAATAAAACCATTTATTGTACCCATGTTTTATTTATGGCAAATAAACGACGTTTGTTTTTACAGTTTATTGTTTAATAAAACGTTATTTTTTACTAAGTAACTTTTATGTACTTTTTTTTGCAAATTTTGGTCAGAAAATTTTTTGTCGTGTGCCAACCGTGGTATCTACTTCTATCAACATTTATTCCAGCCGAAAAAGGCGTTTCAAGTCGCTGAAACTTTTATGTTTATCAATTTATTGCTAAGCACGAACATTTTTATCACGCCAAACTCCGCTAAATGTAAATGTACACATACATATGTATGGGTGCGTTCAGAAATGCATGAGGCCACAGCATCAGCCTCTTTTGTTTCTAAACTATAATTGATGGAAATGTTAAAGATGCGCAACATTGGTTAAAAGCCGAATTGGAACTTAATTGCGTAAATAATATATTTCCATCAATTATAGTTTAGAAATAAAAGAGACTGATACTTTGGCTTGATGCATTTCTGAACGCGCCCTATGTACATATCTTTATTTTGCATCAGTAGTGAATTAAGCACACTAACTATTCATCACTATCTTGACGATGGATTACTTACTTAATCGCTATTTATTGCCAAATGCCCTCAATCCCTAATTCTGCGTCGAAAGGCAAATGCCATATCTAGCAAAAAAATTTGTAAGCTAGTAAATTACACAACGTAAATTTGAATTTATATACATACATATAATACCTACATAGAATATGTGCATATTAATCGTAACTGTTGGATGCAATATTTATTGGTTACATATTTCACAACATTTTATCATTGTAAATTTATTATTGGCAAATTTCCACACTCTACCGCAGCATTACTTCCTTATCTTATCAGTCATAAATCAGTTATACTTATTTGCCGAATGTGGTCGGGCAGTGGCCAATAGCCAGCGGCAGGTGCAATTCATGCGCCTATATCCATATGTACACATGTGCCCCCGCAAAGGACCATGCAGTAGCGAAACAATCGGCAATCATTGCACAACACTTTGCATATTTTATGGTCGAACAAAAAAACAAAAACAAAAACATTGCTTCTGCTCTTGTTATTTGTTAGAATAAATATGTAAAAGAGTGGGAAGCGAAAAGAACCATCGGCATAAATGTATGCATATTACATGTATAATTACTAGCAGTGAATTATGCATGTATGCATAACCCACCAACAAATTCTCCAAGTGCAGGTTTAAATAAAATCATAGCTCGAAGATAACTATTAACCAATTCAAATGTGCGCGTGACAACACTTATCAAACGAGAAATACAGCAGCGATCGGAGATTAACCGCATTAACATTCTCCACGTTGCTTTTATGGTTGCTCTCAGTGAGAAAAGTTAAACGCTACAGTGTAAAAATTCTTCTCAGTCAGTGAGGAATATAAATAAACGATACAAAAAAACTCCTTCGCGTATATGCGGGATAGTTCACTGACAAGTACACTTAAATACTTTAAAAGTTAAAGTACCTTTGGTTACTAAATACCCACATACATATGTACTTAATATTTAGAGATACTTAAACACTAAATAAAAAACAGCTTTCTTAGATACTTATAAGTTGCCAAATATTTACTCAAGTAAAACAAAAAAGTTGGCTATTTAGAAGTTGCTTAATACTAAATTAAACCATTTGTTAGTATTTAGGAGATGGTAAGTGCTTAAGTATTCCAGCGGGCTCAAAAATACTAAGGCACCTAGAATAATTCTCAAGACTAAAAGGCCTAGGAAAAGTAAGAATAATCGGTTAATTGTTACTTTCAAATTTTACAAATTGACAATATGTATATGTAAATTAGACTGCATCATTCCCCATGAAAAGAAAAATCGGTCCTATTTTTCTATTGTAATTATAAAACCTTTTTTATCTTTGAAGAATTGCACCAAAATAATTCTGACAAATATTGGAATTTACCAGAGCTGGACCAATTTGAAAATACCTTCAAAAATTTAGTTTTCATAGTTTTGGCCCAGTTAAAAACCAGCATCAAAAATGGCATTGTTATGATTCCGTTAAAAAAAAAGTTTTAAAGTTTTTATGTAGATTTTTTAAGCAAAAACTGTTTTGTTATCTGAGCAGATTTTTTTTCAAAATATTAAAAAACTATTTTTAATCATGAAAAACTT
>NW_016193014.1:1605-3347 GCF_001687245.7 Rhagoletis zephyria | reverse complement strand
TGTTGTATTTGTTGAATCGATACCACCTTATATGAATTCGCCTTGTTTGTCACGTTCGTCAGTTCTTGACTGTCTGTGCCTACTTTGTGTCTCGTTCGTGTTGTGGAGCCTGTCCTTACCTGGTTTTTGATGTGTTCCAAATACTTTAGGTTGTCCTCAGAAGCCCATTCTTGTTTTGCATATTTCCTTCCTTTGGCGTTGTTTATGAAGTTCCAGGCAGCTTTGGTGTTCGGTTCGCAATTTAGTTCTTCCACTCTTCTCTTGTAGCTGCTGCTCTTTGCCTCTTTTATTGCCTTTTCCATTCTGCGGTCGCTATTCTGGACGCCTCCAGGTCCTCTATATTATTGGTTAGGTTAGCTTTTTTCCTGTTGGCCGTATGTAGTCCGAATAATTTATTCAGGTCTTCATTCCACCATTTCCACTTTTAGGGGTAAACAAATTTGGGAGTTTGTGAGTATCTTTAAGTGTGGTCAGCACCGGGAAATGCCTACTGCCTCCTATGCTGATTTGTGAACACTGCCATTCTAATTTCTCTTTATCTAGGTTGGTGAAGGTAAGATCCAGTATTGATCCCGCTTCATTACATACNCCAAACGGGTGTTTGGTTGCTACCCAGAGGATACGTGGATATAAATATCCGGACGTTGTGAGCTGCGATTTGAACCGTACGCACAAGAATCGCTTCTGGCCACTCCCAGGTGAATGGCAGTCAAAAGTTTTCCACTTCTGTGCACGGAACCATCCATCTATATTTGTCACCAAGGCGAATTTATATAAGGTGGTGTTGTTTAATCAGCTGTGTGTAGCGTTTGATTGTCAAAATTTTATATTTTGCTAGTGAGTGAGGGAAAACGTGAGAGTGTTTGCATTTTCTGTCACCCTTTTGCATTCGGAGAAGAATAGCTGAAATTTGACAATCACCAGCTAAAAGCATAAACAAAATACAAGTAATTGTTGTATTTGTTGAATCGATACCACCTTATATGAATTCGCCTTGTTTGTCACGTTCGTCAGTTCTTGACTGTCTGTGCCTACTTTGTGTCTCGTTCGTGTTGTGGAGCCTGTCCTTACCTGGTTTTTGATGTGTTCCAAATACTTTAGGTTGTCCTCAGAAGCCCATTCTTGTTTTGCATATTTCCTTCCTTTGGCGTTGTTTATGAAGTTCCAGGCAGCTTTGGTGTTCGGTTCGCAATTTAGTTCTTCCACTCTTCTCTTGTAGCTGCTGCTCTTTGCCTCTTTTATTGCCTTTTCCATTCTGCGGTCGCTATTCTGGACGCCTCCAGGTCCTCTATATTATTGGTTAGGTTAGCTTTTTTCCTGTTGGCCGTATGTAGTCCGAATAATTTATTCAGGTCTTCATTCCACCATTTCCACTTTTAGGGGTAAACAAATTTGGGAGTTTGTGAGTATCTTTAAGTGTGGTCAGCACCGGGAAATGCCTACTGCCTCCTATGCTGATTTGTGAACACTGCCATTCTAATTTCTCTTTATCTAGGTTGGTGAAGGTAAGATCCAGTATTGATCCCGCTTCATTACATACGTGCGTTTTGGTGCCATCGTTTAGACATAGAAAATTTGCGTTTTCAGTCTCGGAGCTTAGCAAACTGCCTTTAGGTGTGTTTATTTGATCGCCATACTTAGTACATCTAGCACTAAAATCCCCTAGTAGGATTACATTTCTGAAATTGCTCAGAAATATTAACAAGCGGTTTATTTCTGTCGAGAAATCATTGAATCTTAGG
>NW_016193014.1:0-1580 GCF_001687245.7 Rhagoletis zephyria | reverse complement strand
TACATCTAGCATTAAAATCCCCTAGTAGGATTACATTTCTGAAATTGCTCAGAAATATTAACAAGCGGTTTATTTCTGTCGAGAAATCATTGAATCTTAGGCTAGGCGGTAAGTATGCGTTATATATGNGAAATATTAACAAGCGGTTTATTTCTGTCGAGAAATCATTGAATCTTAGGGTAGGCGGTAAGTATGCGTTATGTTGGTGTTTAGGCTAGTAGTCTTTGCTATTAGTACATCCATATTGGTATTATACTTAATTTTCGTGAATTTGAGTCCTCTTTTGAAGCCGATAGCTACCCCTCCATAACCATCCGGCCTAGTCTTCCTTAGTAGATTAAAACCTATAAGATTGTGATTTGTTGTCAATTCGTCGTGTGAAAATATTTCCTGAAGGCATATAATGTCTATGTCGTGCCTACTATTAAAGTGGTCTTAATAGTTCTTATTTGCCTTAAGACTTTGTATATTATATTGTACGATTTTCGTGTTCATTTGTGGGAGTTGGTGTAATTATATCTCTAACTTTACAAAATTTCTCTAGCAACTGTACTAGGGGTTCGTTTTGATCTATTTCAAACTTTTTAATGAGTAAGCTAACCAGTTTCTCTATTTCTGTCACTCTGTCCCACTGTGCACTTAAAAAGACAGGCTGTTTAGTTGTGTCTTTTCTTTTTATACTGATTGCTTCCTTTTCGGTATGCATGTTTGCGGGTTTGTACTGCGTTACTTGACTATACTTCTTTCTTGTAAATTTTTGGTTAACTACCTGTTATGACCTGATTGTGATTGGAAAGAGTGGCCGGAAAGTCTTCCTCAAAATCTAACAGCGAAAAACGGTTTGCTCTATTTTCTAAACTATACATGTCAAAAGCCTCTTTTTTTGAGATTTTTTTATGGTCATTATCTCCAACACTTTTTCTTCTTTCTGCCACACTTCACAAGCCTTTTTGTTAACTGAGTTGTGACCTTCACTCCCGCATAGAATGCAATTATTAGTATTGGTTTTACAGTTGCTATTACATCCTTCCTCTTTTCCGCAAACAATGCATCGGTTTTTGGCTTTGCAGGTTAACCCGGTAGTTGAAACACTGTCTTACCCTCGGAATATAGTGCTGCCATTTAAGCTTAACATAAAATAGGTTTATTGTTTCCGGAAGCTCATGTCCTTGAAAACCAATTTTAACCGAAAATGTTGGCAGAAATTTTTCTCTATCATTTGGGTCCCGTCTAGTTAATCTAGTTACTCATGTCACTTTTATGTCTGATATGATGTTGCTTCAAATTTCTTGTTCAGAAAGCCCCATGGTTTCAATAAAATTTCTTGGAATGAATGGCTTCATTTCATTTTTAGTCAAATATTGGTTTTCAAGGCACTTGTTTGCTAATTCGTACGTTTCGAAAAAAACTTTGTATAAAGATTCTAAGATATCTGAAAATTTCTAATTTTATCCCACAGGAAAAGGCCATTTCGCATTCTGTCGTTATTACACATTGGGCTTTTTGATGTGTCTATTAAAATACAAAATTCCCCCCCTATGTACGTTTGTGTACCGCACACTGTACTTAATAATTTCGTT
>NW_016193013.1:0-3347 GCF_001687245.7 Rhagoletis zephyria | reverse complement strand
CTAGGTCTAGGTCTAGGTCTAGGTCTAGGTCTAGGTTTAGGTCTAGGTTAGGTCTTGGCCTTAGCTTAGGTTTAGGTCTAGGTTAAGGTTTAGGTTTAGGCTTTGGTCTAGGTTTAGGTTTAGGGGTAAATTTGTTTGCGCCAATACTTGCTCCAGTCAAAACTTTTGTTTAAACCAAGATATTTATATTTACAGCTAAAAACTTTGCTTATGTTATGGTTTTACAAACAGTTTAAAATTTTGTTTTACTAATCTAATTTTATTATTATAAATTAATTTGTTTATTAAAAACTCAAATCAAAAACAAAACTTTAGTTTTTGCAATAATAAAAATTGCGTTTTTAGTACAAAGATACGATTAAAAAAATTAAAATCAAGTAAAAACTTCAATCTTAGTAATACAATGGCTTAAAAGTACACTGCATATACTGAGTTTATGCTGACCCTGCTAGTATATTTAAAAAAAATAACATTTACCAGTTAGGTTAACAAAAGCTCTATGCTGTCATAAGCAAACTTCATTTAAAAAGGTTAAAAACATTTGTTGTTTTTATTATTATTACTTAAATTACAAATTAATTTTTTTGCAAGTTTGATAATAATGGATTCTCAGGTATATTGCTCAAACCAAATTTTAAAATGTTTTTTTTATTATAATTTTTTGTCCAATACAAACATATATTAACTTTACAATGTTTACTAGCCTTCTACCAGTGAAAATACAGCTCCGGATCAAGTACATAAAGTCACATCAATAGATAATACAAAAAAGGAGTCTCTTATAAAACCAAAAAAACATTATATTTCTGAAACAAGTGATCCTACCAATGTTTTCCCTAAAGACAAATATTTAGACTTAAATGATATTTGCGAAAATCCTGATTTAGAAACTGAAACAAAGCCAGCAAAAAATGGGGGACCAGAGCGACGTGTTCAAATAAATAAATTAGCATACGACAGAGTTGAGTACCTATCCGCAATAATAAAACTTGCCGATATTGGAAAAAAAAGGAAAGCTATGAGTGTTCCTGCAAATAAAAAATTTGAAAGACTGAAAGAAGAAAATGATCATGCAGGTCATTTGTTGGCAGCAAAACTTGGTGGTGAAGGTGACGAGTACAATGTCATTCCACAAAATGCTAATATAAATTTGGGAAATTGGAAAACAATGGAACATCAGATTGTAAAAGATGTAGAGGAATATCAATCTGTAACGTTTACTGTGAGGGTCATTTATGACGATAAACCAAGGGAGCTTTTGAAAACGCGCCCTAAAGAATTTCTTTTTAAAGTTGAAACTTTAAATAACGAACTCATTCGATATGGAAAAGTAGAAAACCCGCCAAATGAGTTTGTTGAATTTAAATTTAAATTTCAAAAGTTTTTGATTAAAAATTTTAAAAAGGTAAACAATATAAAAACGGTTCATTTTTAAAAAATTTTATTAATTAATTATTTAATTAATTTAGATTTGGAATGACTCTAACTATAAACATAAACTTGTTCTTTCTCTTGAAGAAAATATTTTGTCTGAAATACTTTTTTCAGAGAATTTGACCCAAAACGAATACTTTATTTGGCAAGTGATTTACGAATGGGTAAAAATTGATGAACAAATACGAATAAAATGTTTGCCCAAATATATCAACAATTTTTTTAAATTTAAAACTTTGTCTGATTATTTTATTGATGTTTTTATTTCAAATTGTGCTCTTGTTAAAAAATTCGACAAAGCGCGAGTTATTTGTGAAAATTTAAAACTTGAATACTATCAAAAAGATAATGTAAAGGGAAAGGGCAAGACTACTTCTTTAGAAAGCTCATTTAAAAACCTAAAAATTACCAATGATTGGGAAAATTCGGTTGCCTTATTTAAATCTCAAAAATATTACTCCAATCTGCATTCCCTTAAAAAAATTCTAATTTGTGGTAGCTGCAAAACAAATCATTTTGAAATTTTTAATTCTGGAAACATTTGGAAATCATTTCAAATTAGTAGTTTGAAAAAGTGGGGTTTTAGTATTTTTAGTATTTCACCAGAAATTTGTACAGCAAATAACAATTGTAATTGTCTCGCTTCAATTAGTTGTGAACTATATGAAAATAAAAAGTGGTCAGAAATTGAGATAATAAAAAATGATCGTAAATATGCTTCAATAGTTGTTCACAATAACTGCATTTATATTGCAGGTGGCATCAATAGTGAAGGATCAGTTGAAAAAACAGTTAAAAAATACGATTTAAAAAACAAACAAAAACTAACTTCAATAAAACCAATGATTACAGCTCGCCGAAACTTTTCTTTAGTTTTGTACAAAAATCGCCTTTGGGCAATTGGTGGGATTGATGACAACTTACCATTATCTTCGGTAGAATCTTATGATTTTGATAATAATGTTTGGCAAGAAGAGAAATCATTGAATGATACTAGATACAATCATGCAGCAATTGAATTCGAAGGAGAATTGTATGTTGTAGGTGGTTTAGGCCAAAAAGATGGTAAGTAAAAAAACTTGTAAAACAAATTATTTATAGTTTTATATTCGAATTTTATATTGTTTGTATTTCTATATTTTATAGATCTAGTTGTTGAGAGATACCAAGACAATACCGAACCAAATCACTGGGTACTAAGCAGTAAACTTAATAAAGCAATTCCAAACCCACACCTTGTCATATTAGCTTATCCATAAAAAGCTCTTCAACCTACCTGTTTTGCTTTAATGATAACAAACTCGAGTTGATCAGATGAGCGACTAATAAGATGATCCGCCAGTAACAAAACAGGGCAAAAATCGCTTTTAGAGGTCAGGGCCCTAGCCACTATATTTTAGTTTTTTGTATTGTCAAGTTTATTGTATCAAAAAATTATAAAGTGAAAAATAAAGTTTCCAAACAAATCTGATGTGATCTGCAGTGCGCTAAGTAGAGTAGAGTATCAAGTGCAGCAGCAGTAGTAGCCGATGAAATAGCCAAATAATTATCCAAAAATGAACAGCCACTTAAACTCCTGCCGCCAGAAAGTGGTGCCGGTGGTGGTGGTGGTGCTTAAAACTTCTCATTGTAAATCTGCAGCCACTGGCGGGGATCATCATCGCTGACGATGCCCTTCTCCGTCTGCTCCTTCACGGTGGCGGGCTGCGAAAATAGAACAAAAGAAAGATAAAGGTTAGAACAAACAAAACTTCCACCAAAAACAAGTTTACTCACAAGTCGAAGGTGGCGGACGCGAATGTGGCGAATGGCATTGGCCCGATCCTCGCTCAGGTAGCGGCACTGCGGCCAGCTGCAGCCAAACGGCTTGGAGCGCGAGTGGAAGCGCTTGTGCGTGCGCAGGTTGGTCCGCT
>NW_016193012.1:0-3347 GCF_001687245.7 Rhagoletis zephyria | reverse complement strand
AAGTAAACGGCTCTTATCTAATTTTTACGCACACTTAAAGTGTCGAAATTGAAGTTTTAGATTTCACTCGTTTCCTATACTACGGCCACTTATGGTGAAATTTCAAAAGTTCGTTTTAATTAATTTGTTAAGAAAAAAAAAAACATTTTAAAATTCCCTGAACAGCACTTGAATTTGTTGCAGTTTCATGATTGGATGGTTATCAATGTATTCTTTTTCAATTTATTGGAATTGAATTTCAATATCATGACTTTACAAAAACAATAAGTAATTTATAAACTGTTGCTGATCAAATAAAAAAACTGGGACTTAATTTTATATCAAACTTAGAGTTTTTTTAATTAATTGAACATCAGTGGTCCAAGAATTGATTCATGGGCGTACTTCTGGTCATTGGAAATTAGCTGGAAGTAATCCACACTGGGCTAGAAGATTAATTTTCGTGGGCAAAATTCTAAATTCTATAAACTCCTCGTTGATTCCAAATTTAAAATGTCGGATCCGATATGGGGACTAAAATTACAAAATTTTCCGATTTTAGTGAAAGTTGATAAGTGCATATAAGTAAGTTCTAAATGTCTCTGATTCCGAATTTGGTGTCCAACTTCAAAAACTAAATAGCGTATTGAATATGAAGGACTACAATGAAACAAATTTTATTATCAGAATTTAAAAAAGCAGTACGGTGGCTCAAATATGGCGGCCTAAAATGTTAAAAGTTAATTTTAGACGAAATGGCTAGTTCGGTTTTTCGATGCTAAATAAATCGCGTTATTTATATGGTAAAAATTTAATTCGTCCTACGTGTATTAAATAACTGTTGATTATGGAGTGATTGATTTGTGCAAGGTTACACAGTGCTATAATAATGACTTTGAGCTTTTGTGCTTGGTATAAAAAGGATAACAAATAGCAAAAAAATCGAAAATAAATTGAATTATTTAAAGAGAATAGAGCAGGATTCGTACGTTTCCCCGTTTCTGAATTAACTTTTCAGTGTCGCACCTGCAGAAGTTGCGGGAAAAGTAGCGGCGGTTCGCTCAGCCATCAGTCTGACAAGCTTTGGGCTGTATTTCAATCCAGCGTACGGGCACTCGATAATTCTCAAAAGCTCCGACTTCCAGCGGAAGAAATGGATCGAAGTCATTCTAGGCTGGCCTCAAATGTACCCTCCTTCGTGTACGTCCCTTCAGGGTAGAATGGGAGAAAGATAGTCTCTGGAGCATAGGTCTATTTTACATCTTCACTGACGAATAAAAGCTAGACGGGAGAGTTGGAGAAGGTGTCTACTGTCAGGAACGTTCAATAGATTTTATGTTCAGACTGCCGGAACTTGGCGGCGTCTTTCAGGCAGAGGTGGCCGCCGTAAAAGAGGAAGCCGTTTGGTTACGCAGCAATGTTTTGCAGACTAGGAGAGTAAATATCTCCGCTGATATCAGAACGCTGGGCTCGCTAATGCTACAATCGAAACTGGTCGGAGAATGCCTGACCTCTCTTTCTCTGAACTGCCTCAGAAAACTTTCAATTTAAGCTGATTTGGATTCTAGAATACAGTGACATAACTGGAATGGAAATTGTAGGGCTGATGAATTGGCTAGGCAGGGCACCTTCGAGGCCATCACTTTAGACAATCTGCGGCCTGCTTCTTAACTAATTTACTTAGACTCGGCTCAGGGAGCGCTGGTCGAAAATCCATAAATGCAATGATGCAAGGTCCTTCTGGCCGGTTGTAGGTGAAGGAGCTTTTGCAGCTAACTAAGCGCCAGGTCTCGCTTCTTACAGGTGTACTGACTGGACATTGGCCGTTAGGAACTCACGCGGAGCGACTTAGTATCGTCACGGATCCCTACCGACGCGACTGTTTGGAAGACTATGATTTAAGCACCTCGGTGCACCGATGCCCGCGGAACTTTGTTTTGAGCAATTGGCGCATTTCTTAGTTTAACACACAGAATCTTTAGTTAAAGCTCAAAGAACTTGTGTAATGGGGTAAAACAATGGCAATCTAATTAATGTCAAAGTGAGTCCAATTTTGGGGTCTGCCACAATAACCTAACCTAACCTAATCTTTCTTCGAAAAGGTGATAAATATGAGGATTTTTTCACTTTGCTTTCAAAATCTACAAATAAATGTTATTTGTAGTCTCAATCTTCAGTGATCTGTCTTCATCTGAAGGGCTGACTGGACAAAATATTTAATTTAACTAAGTGAATCCTGCCTTGGCAACGTATACCTGCATACATACATATGTAGTGATCATATTACGAACATTAGCAAGCCACAAAATATGTATATTTGTAAGTATTTAAAACTTTTTGTGTTTAAAATTTTAAATCCATGTTCATTTTTACATATGCATACATATATGCATGTATGTACATTAGACTGCATCACCAAAAAAAGTTGCCGTTTTTCCCGCTGGGATTACAAAATCTATTATATTTTAAGACGTCCACCAAAATATTTCAGAAAAATATTAAGATTTAGGCGAGCTGGACCGATTTGAAAGTACCTCCAAAAATGGAGCTTTTTATGAATAAAAATAGTTTCTAAAGAACTTTTTGAAAAAAGTTACCTCAGATGACAAAACAGATTAGGCCTAAAAAATCTGCATAAAAATATTTAAAAATCTTTTCAACGGAATCGCAATAATAAGATTTTTAATGCTGTTTTTCACTTTTTTTCAAAGATTGACTTACGAAAAACTTAAATAACTGGGCCAAAGCTATTCTGATTTAGACTTATGGGATGTCGGTAGAAAGGTATTTTCCCACTCTTTTTATTTATGTGCAAAAAAGTCANTCAAATCTTATTTCACCTTGAATAATGTTCGTTCCTCCTACCTTTCTCTTTCATCCCTTGAATGAACTTATTAGCAAAGAAATAAAAAGGGTGAGAAAATACCTTTCCAATGATACTCACAAGTCTAAATCGAAAGAGTTTAGGTTCAGTTATTCAAGTTTTTTTTATACCAATCAGCATCAAAAATGTCACTATTACGATTCTGTTCAAATTTTTTTTAAAATTTTTTAAAAAATATTTTTATGTAAATTTTTTTTTAAGCTTAAAACGGTTTTGTCATTTGAGGGGATTTTTTCAAAACACATCTTTAAGAAACTATTTTTATTCATAAAAAACTCAATTTTGGAGGTATTTTGAAATTGGTACAGCTCGCTTAAATTTTAATATTTTTCGTCTTAAAATACAATAAGTTTTATCATTCCAATGGAAAAACCATACCGATTTTTTTTTGTTTGGGGAGTGATGCAATCTAATGTACATATATAGTATACACACATATGTATATAAAAGTTTGCATGCATGCACATGACAATAACTAAAACTA
>NW_016193011.1:0-3347 GCF_001687245.7 Rhagoletis zephyria | reverse complement strand
TCAGTATTTTGATGGCTGTTCGCCATTTTTCTAGTCTGCAAACGAATAACCTGACGAAAATGCAAACAAATTCAAGCACATTGTTGCATTCTACCGTACTTTTTAAAAGCTTTAAAATCTTAAAACATATGTGAAAAACTTTTATAATCTGAATATTTCTAATGTCGCAATCAAAACTAAATTTTGTAAATAGCATTTTGAAAAAGCAATCATTTAATATTTTTCAAGTTTTTGGGCATATATGTTACCATTTGAACAACAAATACTATCAAGTTTTAAGAGACTATTTAATGCAACTCAGGTCAAAAAAGAGGACGTTAGACCAAAATAAGCAACTCTAAAAAACAGATGATCGCAGCTGTGGCCCAGGATGACGTCTATTGCTAAGATATCTCTCTTGTATTTGTACACAATGGTCGCAACTCTGCATATACAAACAGTTTGAATACCGCAGTATAACAGTTTCCAAACATTGTATTGATACGTTTTGGAAGTCAGCCAAAATGTAGACTTATCAACTTTTCACACAAAGCTAGCGATATTTATGATGTCAAATTACTGGTAAGTCGTCTCTTGAAAAATCGATTTTTTTTTTTAGTTTTTTGTTTCTAATAAATGTACACATAGGTTTAAATGTATGTATGTATAATTATTATAATTTCTTTGAAATGCAAAAATTAATTCACATTCATTTAAAAATAAATCTGAAAAGATTGTTCTGTATTTATTTTTTTTTTAATTTTCTGGAATTTTATGGCAAAATGATTCTTAGTGTAAGGAAACAGACCTTGACTTTTTAACTACACAGCTGGCTGCTTTTTTTGAAGTAAATCAAAGCAAATTAAAGTAAGCAAGGCGTGCAAAGCAAGCCTGTATTGGGCCAGCGCCTTTAGCTCCCTTACAAAAGCTTTGAACACACACGAACCCATGATTCAATAATTAAAGGTTTGCTCAATAGTGACAACAACGTTTTCAGTCTCCCTTACAAAAGGTTGCATTTAAGCAGGATGTATAAGGGGAAAAATTAAATCCCTTTTGGTAAAAATGGTAGCTAAAAAGTACTTTTTTAAATTTAATGGAAACAAATTGCTTAAAAATAAACTGAGCTAAATATATATTGGAAAATATTTTAAATTTTTTAGTTTGTGGGCAAAATAAATAAATCGATGGTATGTATGTATATACAAATAAATATACTTATCTGTAATACGATAGTTGTTACAGAAGTTGCCAAGTGCAATATTAAAACAAAAAATCCTTNGAAAAATTAAATCCCTTTTGGTAAAAATGGTAGCTAAAAAGTACTTTTTTAAATTTAATGGAAACAAATTGCTTAAAAATAAACTGAGCTAAATATATATTGGAAAATATTTTAAATTTTTTAGTTTGTGGGCAAAATAAATAAATCGATGGTATGTATGTATATACAAATAAATATACTTATCTGTAATACGATAGTTGTTACAGAAGTTGCCAAGTGCAATATTAAAACAAAAAATTGAAATTGAAAACAGATCACGAAGTCTCGAAGTTTCTTCACCACAAAGCTTTTACGTTAAGCAAAACCGCTCATGCCATTGAAATGAATAGTGTACAAAATAGGGTTTTAATCTTTTATTTAAGAGAACATAAAACACAGGAAATATTATTTTTAACCCTGGACGTGCTTCGTTAGTCGATTCGACTCACAAAAAACGTGCTTCGCTTCGTACCTCTCTCTGAAGTCATTTACCATTTTGTTTATTATATGTAACAGAGAAAATAATATGTATTTAATATTCTGTTTATGTGTTTGAAAAACCATAAAGAACTAAAATTCATAAATGTATCTTCCTTTTTAACTCTTTTATGTTTGTTATTTCAATTCAAAGTTGGTGTTAGTCGTTTCGGCTAACAAGCCCGCAAACAGAGTCAAAATAGCGAAGCACTTCCAGGGTTAATATGCATTAATTGTACATGGTAATTTTTGTAATTTGTTTGTCTTTATTTCTTGGCATTCCATAGTTCACAAAATTTAATTACTAGTGGTATTCATCTAAACCGATAACTTTATCAAGCAGATAATCTTATAAGTTTACGCACTCTGTTACATGAACGACCCACACTCTCTTTTCGTTTACACATGCGACCATAGTCGCGTTTTCTTTGGTTATAGAGCTCAGTATCACTAACTTTATACTACTAGCACGGGGATAAAGAAATTATAGAAACTACCTCACTAAATTGGAAAAAATTATATTTACGAGATATCTATTTAAATAAATGTACATATAACATAAAGGCTATTTATTTGAAGCAAGTTATAAGAAACAATGGCAGAATGTCTGTTTGTGTATGAATTCATTTGTCACGGCTGCCAAACTTTGCAAATTATCAGTGAAACAAAACAAACAGACGGGATAATAATTGAACCAGATCTCTATCAGGATCATATCGTTGTTGAATTTGCGTGCAAAATTTGTATGAGGATCCCGATTATTGCCCAAGAAAACATAGCTAGAGTTGCGACAGAGTTGCATTGGCTTCAGTTTATCAAGTTTATTCAGTGAAATCGCTGGATAAATTTATCAGAAATGTGTAAACGTGTTTTCATACAAATTTTGACAGTTCATTTATAAGGTTTACACAATTATATGTTTATACGGTTTACAATGCATTTATAAGGTTTGATGAATACCCTTACTATTTAAAAAACGAATGTATGTACGAAATAAGAAACGTATGCTGCAAATTAAACTATAATAAATTTTACAAATAATTGGTCCACTAGGTGGTGCTTAAGAAGATATATCAAAAGTTGTAAGCTAGACAGACGAGTCGTTGGTATAAGCTAATAACGATATCGTATCGCAAATGTTTGCTGAGCTTGTAATTCAGTGCATTTGGTGCGTCTTGATGTTACACAATAGCAAATACATTTTATGAGAAGCATTTTAACCGCAGAAATTTACGCGGAGGTTTCTAATTTAGATGTTGCCCCGACTAGGGATCGAACGCAGGTCTTCCTGAGTGGTAATAAGCCATGATACAAAAAAGAAGGTAGTTTCAATAAACAACTTTTGATTAAAAAGCAGATTTTTGACAATTGCTCAGTTGTGAAAAATTCGAAGCGGCGTTACCCAATTGTAAGTTTTGTGGTGTGGGAGATTTTATATCTTAAATTTGGGATTATAAATAAAATAGTTGTGTTAATATTTACCGTTTAAAAATAATTAATATCTTATCTTAAAAACGTTTAAATTTTACATTAAATTCGATAACAAATCATTATTTATTAATACAATTAGTGAACATATTGTAAAATTTTTTTAGTGTCCTCATGTCATCTGATTATTTCACAATGTAGT
>NW_016193010.1:0-3347 GCF_001687245.7 Rhagoletis zephyria | reverse complement strand
CGAAATATATTGCATTGCCACGTCTGACGGGCTCTTTAGAGAGGCAGTGAAGACAATGGTAAGTTCAGCGACCAGAGAAAGAGCAAGTAGTTTATACAAATTGTGATTAGATGCAACGAGCATAGTTGAGAATGGAAATGGCATAAGATTCCAATAAATAACTTTTCATAATTGCTTTAAGTAAACGAATAAAACCAACATAACGTTAGAATACAAAACTGCATACTTCTGATTAATCAAATTGATTTTGAATTTTATATAAATACATGATAAATACATATGTATATGTAAGTAGATACGTTCACAATTTTAACATAGAGAAAAAATATTTTTCGATGTGCCAGAAAGTATCTGAGGAACGTACGCATCGGTTTTTGTTCTTATTTAATTATTTTGCTTCCATTTCAACGTCGATAAAAGCATGAGTTGAAGAAACAGCAATTAACTAACAGCTTTCAGAATAATCGCTTTTGCATATTTACATATTTAATGTATAATAAATACGTGTATGCGTGTATATTAGGGTGGTTAGAAAAGGCATGGGAAAAATGTTAGGTCGGAATTTTATTGCCATCACCCCCTAGGATCGTTCTGTATAGAAAACTCGACCACGTTTTTTTTTTACTTTAATTACGTGGTAAATATTAAGCGCTTTGAGCGACATCTTCATATTTTTTTTCTTAGAAAAACAAGGGTCTACATTTTTCGATATTGGGAAGTCCTAGGGGAGTGACGAGTATTAATATCCCGCCTTTACTTTGTTTAGGCTGCCCTAGTGTATATAAATACATACATACATACATATGTATGTATTACTACTACTTTGGCGGAAGTTATCAATTTGAATTTATGTAATTGTAAAGAAAAAAATAATATTTTTTCAAAAAATAATAAGAAACGCGCATTGCATTTAAATTATCAATATTAGCGTGCAAAAACGTTTTGTGAATGTGCATACAAATGTAGTTAAAAAATGTAAATACTGCTGCACAAATTGCTGCTGGTAATAATACCCAGTAAGAAAAAATTTCTTTCGTTCTTTTACCTAATCGAAAGCATAACTGTTATTTTTGTTCCAAAAACCCCAATCGTGCCCAGTTAGATGCTCAAAGACTATGGCGAATGGGTGAAAAGGACCTCCGGTCCGGTTGACAAACGGGCTCGGTTATTTGCATAAACAGCCTTTATTTGCATTAACTCATGAGCAGCCGAACAAATGCATGACTTTTTTTTGGAATTAACTTGGATGAGGTGAATTTTCGATGACAACACGGGTAAAAACGGCCAGCTATTGTCTTTTGTGCAAGTAAGCAAGTGGCGTCCGCGGTAGCCGAGTAGTGAGAGTTGCGTGCTACAGGGCTGTAGGTGCCAGGTTCGATTCTCGTTTGGAGCGATTGCCAAAAAATTTTTTGTTTTATTTTTTTTTTTTAAATTTTTATATTATTTTATTTGACTTATATATTTAAGTTTACTTTATTTTATTTTAATTTGTTTTACTTTATATCACATTGCTTATTTTACTATTAGTTTATTTAAATTTTTAGAGTTAAATTTTTTTAAGTCAACTACAACTTTTTTCTTGCTTCTTTCTTCTTGATGCTTGCAACAATTCTTTATACGTTTACGATAAAATATTGGAAAATGGGCGTGGCACCGCCCACTTATGATCAAATATATGTATCTCGGTAACCTTTGTACCAATTTGTATCAAACTCAGTACAGTTATTTTGCTTGCCACCTAAAAGCAAAACGTTGAAAATTATTGAAATCGGACTAAAATTGAGGCCGCTTTTCATATAACGGTAAATTTCAGAAATGCTTGAAACTTCAATATTTCGAAATTTAAGGTCGCTAATGTACTCAAAATTGATACTAAAAACAATCCCTTGAAAAGAAGTAACATTGTTTGGAATTGTGGAAAATTGGCGTCATCCCGCCCACATATGACTATATAAGTTTATCTCATTATGTCTAACTGAACTGTCACAGACAGTAAGGGTGGGTAACTCAGCAAATTTATAGGAGTTGACTCAATGACTCCAACTCACTTTAAGGAATCAGCTCATTCAACTAACTCATTTGACTCTTTGTATGTTACACTCATTCGTATCGTAGACTCGTTTTGAGGCATAGATGCGGTATTGCGGCCGTTGAGATAAAACAAAACTTTAAAGTGGGCGTGGTCAGCTCCTTTCTACTGATTTGAAAGGTGTAATTTTTTTTGTGTGCAAATTAATAGGGCGGTGCTAGGGGGAGGGTAAAGGTGGAATTTTCAATATTTTCAAAAGCTTATATTTCGAAACCTATTGTACCGAATTTCAAAATGTGGATATGGTTGGAAAGGCAATTGATTTGATATGCACATCTTTATATATCTTACATACATACATATTTCGAGAAAAACTAAAAAAAAAACCAAATTATAAGAATTTGTGAGATTTGACATAACACCCGCAATACAAAATACATGTGGTTGTTGTTGTTGTATTCTTGCCACCACCTTGTATAAATTCGCCTCGTGCAAAAACAAAATGCAAGACTTTGCCATGCTAAACACTGTGGCGAAGCGAGAGAGTTATATGGACAAATATGAGCCACTATGATTCAATTGATTCATGTGAGCCCTACGGCATCAACTGAGTTACTGAGTTACATTTTTTTTGGACAGGGAGTCTGAGTTACCGATTCACTTATAGGAATCAACTCAATAACTCAACTCTGAGTTGAGTTACCCACCTCTAACAGACAGGAACGAGTTAGTTGTTGAACGACCGCTCAGGCGAGCACACGTATTCTTCCGCGCATTCGCAGTACTCGAGCCGAGACAATATATCATTCACTTTTCTATAATTTCATTCTAATATATTAATTACCGTTTCTATGTACATCTTATTTAAATAAAAATCATCGTTTACAATTCAGAAGAAGGATTCATTCCACCTACAAACAAGCAAACAACGCCTATCGACAATTTCGTAAGTAAATAACGCAGTAAAAATCACCCTTATTTGAAGCAGCCGCTGACGAACGAGAAACGACATGTATTCAATGTACATGCAACATATGAACGTATAATATCCACGGCATATGTACATAAATATATGTAAAGCGATCGCAAGCATAAAAGTGGTGAACGCGCAAAAGCCTGCACAGCGACGACAGCGAGGCAGTGTGAGAGTTTTCGGCATTGCAACAACGAGCGAAGTTAAAGGGCATGCATATGTACATCAGTGATGCCAGATTGTGGGTAATTTCCCTATTTGAGGGATATTTTGCATCAAAAATTATTAAAAGGGAAAAAAGGGACACTTCATATAAATAAGGGATTTTCTTTTGACGCAGTTATT
>NW_016193009.1:0-3348 GCF_001687245.7 Rhagoletis zephyria | reverse complement strand
GACTAAATCCTGTAAACCGGACTGCTATTGGAACAGACTAAATATGAAGTAATAACTGCCGTTCCATTAAGTTCACCCACTTGTGATAAAAGGTTTTGTGACAACTTGTCCAGTGAACAACTGTTGTGTGATCAAAAAAACTTGTGATAAAATGTTTTGTGATAAATTGTCCAGTGATCAATTGTTATGTGATAGTGTCTAGATGATAAAATTTGTGATCATTTGTCTCGTTATTAACTGTACCCGTGATATTGCTTGCTTATGCTAAGTGGAGAAAATATAGCTGATATAGCCTCTAAATTGCAAGATGACATAAATAAAGTATACGATTGGTTATGTTTGAACAGACTTAAATTGAATGTCAAAAAAACTAAGTTTATGGTTATATCAAGGCGAAATTTTGAGAACAGTGAGTTGCTAACTCTAAATATAAACAACGAAGCACTGGAAAAAGTTANCATTTGTCTAGATGATAAAATTTGTGATCATTTGTCTCGTTATTAACTGTACCCNAGTGTCTAGATGATAAAATTTGTGATCATTTGTCTCGTTATTAACTGTACCCGTGATATTGCTTGCTTATGCTAAGTGGAGAAAATATAGCTGATATAGCCTCTAAATTGCAAGATGACATAAATAAAGTATACGATTGGTTATGTTTGAACAGACTTAAATTGAATGTCAAAAAAACTAAGTTTATGGTTATATCAAGGCGAAATTTTGAGAACAGTGAGTTGCTAACTCTAAATATAAACAACGAAGCACTGGAAAAAGTTAATACATACAAATACCTAGGAATAAAGATCGATGATAAACTAATCTTTAACGAAAACATTGATTATACTGTAGGCAAGATCGCAAAAAATTATACTTCACGCAGAGAACCTGCAGATACTTGAGTAGAAGGTATAAGACGATGGTATATAGATCTATAATCGAACCTCATTTTATTTATTGTCCAACTATTTTTTTCATAACGAGAGATAGTCAAATTTATAAATTGCAAAAGCAACAGAACAGAGCCATGCGATTCATCCTTAGAAAACGTTATGACACACCTATCAGAGACATGTTGGCCGAATTAAATTGGATGAGTTTTAAACAACAACTTTTTTACTACACAGTGACATTTATTAGGAATATTATANATGAGTGTTAAACAACAACTTTTTTACTACACAGTGACATTTATTAGGAATATTATAGGTGGCAACTTGCCTGATTACTTAAAAAGCAACATAAAGTATGTCAATAATGTACACTCCAAAAATACTCGAAATAAAAATAATTTCAATCTACCTGCTTATAAAACGGAAGCAGATAAATGTAACTTGTATTATAAAGGATTAAGGTGCTTTAATGAATTACAAAATGATGTTAAATCAAGCAATATGAATGAATTTAAACAAAAATTGTATAATTATTGTAGGATCCTTCCTATTTAGTGATGCATGGGCAATCTTCCAGACTTTCAATCGAAATGCATACGCACCAAGTATACTGTTGNGGAATATTATAGGTGGCAACTTGCCTGATTACTTAAAAAGCAACATAAAGTATGTCAATAATGTACACTCCAAAAATACTCGAAATAAAAATAATTTCAATCTACCTGCTTATAAAACGGAAGCAGATAAATGTAACTTGTATTATAAAGGATTAAGGTGCTTTAATGAATTACAAAATGATGTTAAATCAAGCAATATGAATGAATTTAAACAAAAATTGTATAATTATTGTAGGATCCTTCCTATTTAGTGATGCATGGGCAATCTTCCAGACTTTCAATCGAAATGCATACGCACCAAGTATACTGTTGCATTACGCCAATATATACCCTTTCGCACGCATCCAAAAAGCAGCCGAGGCTCTGTGAATCGCTGTTTAGATGCTTGTTTCGCACTTTGCATACATACGCGGTAGCTCAACCGCAGCCAAATAGTGCAATCATTGTAATTGATTTGTTTTGGAAGTATGTGTTGTATCCAGTGTTGCCATTTTAGCCGTTTTCCGGCTAGATTTAGCCGGTTGCGATAGCAAACAGCCGGAGAAATTTCGATTTAGCCGGCAGCCGATTTGTTAGCCGTTTTGCAGAAAAAAACTAGCCGTTTTTAGCCGATTTTGCTATTTGCCTTGTTTTCTTAAATCTCAAATATCTATATATGTTTCCATTTTTGACTAAGCGACCCAAAATCTGTTAGAAATGGCTAGTAGCCTTATCGTGGAGAAAATTTTCATGTCAGGCAGGATTGCTTATTTTTATTTTAAACGAACGAACGAATGTCTTAATTTTAAGTGTGAAGTTTTATTCGCAAACTTAGAAAATAAGAAACTGTTTCACAGTTAAGACTCTTAGGATGCGCTTGTGTTTGGGTATAGTGCCAACAAACAGAATAAATATTACATGTAGATATTGTCTTCCCAGATAGCGCATATTCAATTCTGCCTAAATTAAAAAACATAATTTTTGCCCACTCCCAAAGGTTTAAGGTAATGAAAAAATTGATATTTTCGAGCACTATGTACACACATGTATTTTTTTAAACAAACGCACAAATTTTTATGTAAAGCAATCTAAATGGGAGATCTGCAGTCTTTTAGCATCATATTTTACATCAGAATTGAAAGGATTTCTGAAAAATCTGACCAGTTCTTTTATGTAACTGTAATTTTGCATCCCTTGTCAACATATGGCCTCGGTTGATGTTAACTTAAGGTCGTTGCTTTACTGCCTTAAAATTGAAGGGAGATCTTTACAGCGTTTTTATGTGTATTGGTTTCTATTTGAGTGTATTGAGAATCGGTCCGTCTGAAAAGGCCTTGTAGGGAAGATAATAGGTTTGTTCGTTGAAAATCCAGCGAGAATTATCACTCAAAATATCAGATAGTAATAGAAATAAATAGTTTTTTTTCCGAGTACCTTTCAAATCATTGGAATTAAATTAACTAATTAATTAACTAAATTAATTAAGTAAACAAGTATTAACTTACATTTTTCATTTTAAAATCGCTCTAGTTTGAAAATTTTTATATCGTCGACAAAAAATCCAACCATGTGCCACAATCATATCTTTTTCCTAATTGCAAATTCTTGCTGGCAAAATTTTTTCCGGCTCATATTTGTAACTTCTCTCCAAGAAATAGTATTTTTACTCGTGATTTATTTAAATAAAACATGTGAAATTTAGTTGAAACATTTTAGCCGTTTTTAGCCGGTTTTATTTGCCAATTTAGCCGGTTCATCCAAAAAGTTCTGGCAACACTGGTTGTATCATTACTATGTATGCATAAGAACACACTCATATAAATATAGCATGTAACATAAACGAAAGAACATAATAAAACAGT
>NW_016193008.1:2237-3348 GCF_001687245.7 Rhagoletis zephyria | reverse complement strand
ATTGAAAATTCGTTTGAAATTTCCAAAAACCTTTACTATTAACAAAAGGGCTGCCAATTTTGTAAAAAGAAAAAAATTGATTTTCTCGAAATCCTTTTTTTCTACAAAATTTTACAACAAATTTTTACCAATATGAGGAGGAATTGATGTATGTAAGTTTGAAGCGGCCTAAAAGAATTTTGAAGTCAGAAGGATTTTTTTTCACAAAAAAAAAATATTATAAAAATTTTATTAGGCAAATATAATAAATTTTAAATTAATCTTATCATTTTATTAAATATTTTAAAATTAATTTTTTTGCCAATTATGTTCAGCCATTCTGGCCATGTCAGAGACTCGGTCCCTATTTTCATTTGAATACCTGTAACCTCTTCGCCCTTTTGCCATTCATATTTTTTTTTTTGCGAAACTTCTATAACTCAGCGGTTCATATCAGAAGTAGTTTAGTAGAAGAAGTATATCTCTGCACTTCTCTTACAAAAGATTCTGCACTGTTAATAGCTTAGAGATGCGATTTTTGTAAATTAACTTATTTTTATTCAAAATGTCCTTGTAACAGCAATTGTTTATAACTAAATCTCTTCTTTAAATTTTCGTTTTTCCTCCGTCTGAATATCTTCTATAAATTTATGTAAATTTTTTTATACCTTATTTTCAAGGATTAGAGTTGCACAGAGGTATTGCAGAAAATTGGAGTGTGATTATTCAAAATGAAATACTAACCGCATAATTGGCAAAAAATTAATTTTTAAATATGTAATACAAATATAAGGCTAATATAATATGTAATGTGGAACGATTTTCCGTCATCCCTTGTCAAATTTGGTTTGGAGACAAACCGGTTTCGGCGTTGTGCCATCTTCAGTGTCATTTTTCGTTCTGAATAGTTTCTGTTTGTCTGTCACTATTTATAGCCGTGTTAAATCGTCGTTAGTTCATAGTTAGGTACGTCTCATCGGATTATATTCTTTCGTTCAACTAGTAGTTTCAGTTCTGTGTGTACAGCGTCAGGTAGAAATTAGCCGCTCACCTCTTTTTTGATTAATTGTGGCATGGATTCGCAGGGAGGTAAAAATCAGTTATTTTCTTTCTCTTTGTTTCTGTAGTTTGG
>NW_016193008.1:0-2041 GCF_001687245.7 Rhagoletis zephyria | reverse complement strand
AGTTATTTTCTTTCTCTTTGTTTCTGTAGTTTGGACCTGCACTTCATTGTTTATGGTAGTTGCAGGGTTTCTGTTTTGTTTTGCGTATAGTAGACTGAATGGTTCGAATAATATATCAGATGCGGGTGGTAGAAGGTTTTAGCATTTTTTTGTTGTAGTCCCTTATATGTTCACGATATCTTGTTTTTATCTTGCGCCCTGTTTGTCCTATGTAACTATGTTGACATTCGCAAGTCAACTTATNATGTTCACGATATCTTGTTTTTATCTTGCGCCCTGTTTGTCCTATGTAACTATGTTGACATTCGAAAGTCAACTTATATACACCTTGTTTGTCTAGTGGGTCTTCCTCGTTTGTACTATTTCGTAGTATCCTCCCCACATTGTCCTTCGTTCCAAATGCTGTGTTAATGTTATACTTTTGGAATACCTTAGCCAATTTATATGACGTTTTGCCCGTATAAGTTAAGACCGCCCACGCTATTTCATTATTTTCCTTCTTATTTGATTTCTTCGTTTTTGTTTCTCTTCTTATCTTGTTTACTAGGCCCTTTCTGTATCCGTTATTTTCCGCGATTGCGTATATCGTATTAAGTTTTTGCTGTAAGCTTCTTTTTCAACTGGGGTTCGTTCAAGCCTGGTTATTAGATATCTAAAGGCTGCATTTTTGTGCTGTTGAGGATGGTTTGAAGTATTGTGTATTATCGTGTGTGTGGCCGTGGGCTTTCTATATATCCGGAATTCGCATTTGTTGGTAACCTTATTTATTTTAATTGTTATGTCCAAATAGTTTATTTTGCCTTCGTTCTCCTCATCCATAGTGAAATTTATATTCTTGTGTTGGTCATTGAGATAGCCTAGAATTTGCTCTTCCTTGTCTCCCGTTAAAATGCATATGATGTCATCGACGTATCTTGCATAGAACTTTACTCCCAGGCTTTCTGTCAGCCATATTTAATATTTTAATATTTGCCAAATAAAATTTTTATGATACAATTTTTATTTTTTATTTTTGGAAAAAATTCTCCTGACTTCAAAAATGCTTCAAACTTACATCCTTTTTCGAGAAAATTAGCTTTTTCAAATGAATTTTCAATGAAAGCTAGAAAACCTATGAATATTAGGAGAACAATATCTATATTAAAAATCGTTTTTTCATCTGCGATGTGAAGTTATCAGCCTGCCTGATTTTAGATGGATTTGGATTTAGATTGCATTTTATATATAAAGTATAAAGAATATGGTATAAAGAAATCTAGCAAGGTTTCAAAAATCTTGTTTTTGCAAAAATGCAAATATTATTGCATATTCCGATAGAATACTCATATATTAAAAATGTGTATACGGATAGATTTTTGTTTGCCAGATTGGTACCTTATGACTTCTTTTTGTTTCCCGATATTAAGAAAAAATGTGTGCATTATTCCACTATTATACGGGGTCTTTAAAACCCTTGTATTTGACGTACCATGTTCAGAATGGCAAAACTATTTGATTCAAATATTGGTTCTAACGAATGCAATTATGTTTTGATAACCTTGCGAAATTGTACCTCGAAAACCAAGAAAGTAATTTTTCGCTTATGAGCCACTGCACTTTCCATTGATAGGCTTATAACTTAAAACGAATCCCTCATATGGGTTCTTCGAAAGTAAACCATTTTGAGCCTCAAAATATTGTTTAAAGCTTTACAATGCATGCCAACCTTTCTCACAATGGCGCACCTCATTTTCACATCATATTTCATATTTTTAATGTAGTCACTTATTTCAGAAATTAGGGCTTAATATCCCATTTGATTGCCTATTAAGAATGCGTTCGTAGCTTAAGTCTTTTGTTTGACTACCACAAAAGCCGGCAAAAGAGAGTGACAACAATAAACTGGTTCATAGAAACGTAAGTTGAGTAATTAACTGCTTATTCTCTGTATTTGAGTTCAGGATTCTTTTGAAGAATTTATAGCTCACTAATCAGTCGGTGGCCGCTAAAGTCGTTGCCTCAACGACAGTGTTGATATGCCCTTGTGGTCAGCTGATTAAGT
>NW_016193006.1:0-3349 GCF_001687245.7 Rhagoletis zephyria | reverse complement strand
ACCATCAAAAACTCATTTTCATCAAAATTGTAGATAGAGGATATTGAATATAAGCCCTCGATATGTATGTCTCTGTATTATTAAAGGTGCTATTTGTACATTACTTAATTCAAAATTAAATATAATTCGGTACACACGAAAACTCAATAAGGAAATTCTATTAAAAATACAACAAAAAAAAAAAATATTAAAAAATAAAAAAAAATCCTGGCAGCGGTGGGATTCGAACCCACGCCCCCGAAGAGACTGGTGCCTTAAACCAGCGCCTTAGACCGCTCGGCCACGCTACCCATGCTTAGCTGCTTGTCAGAGTACACACTTGATAGCACGGTTAGCAGTAAATAAATTCAATGTCGTAGCAGTGGCAAATAATCGTTGGGAGAAAGTTCATAGCATATTTTTAGGCATGCGCAAGATAAAAATTTCGCAATATAAGCAACACAAGACAGGGTGGTGGGAATGATATAAAGAAACTAAACCGAAGAAAGAAAATGAATTCATATCAAAATGCAATATTACGAACAAAATTAAAAGAATGTATGTATGGAACTAAGTGCATTTAAAGAAATTTTGTAAATTAAAAGAAAATCTATTCCATCAATATGCAATATTGCGTGATATAAATGCACATATGTATGAATATTAAATATTTAAACTCAAGTGAATGCCAGCAAAGCAGAAAAGATAAGAAATCCAACAAATCAAATTACTATATAAAAGTACAGTTTAAAGAAAATTTCTTTGCGAATTCTTTCGAAAAAGGTCCGACACTTTATTTAATAAAAATTTTACTTATGCAGTTTCGAAGCACATTAAATTTTAGTATAACAAAGTGCAAAATTCCTATCATTAAAATTACCGTTGATTTTTTAGATTTTTTTTGTCGACGGTGTTGAGCATTTTCTTCCATATGAAAATAGAATTTGTTCATACGTTGTCCATAAGCTTTAAGTTAGCTAGAAAAATGACAATTGTTTAGAAACGGAGACTGGTTTTGTTTATCTAATACTGAGGACTCAAAAACTTATAATTTTGTTGCTAAACTTTTAGAAATCTAATTAAAAAGCAAGAAGCCTATTGCTATAAAACCACAAACAAATTATCTGTCTGCTTAAAGCAAGTCCGAAAAGAGTATTAAAAAAAAAGACACTTATTAATTTTAATACATAAATTCCAGACGGCGAGAAACGATTACATAAATATGGGCATAAAACAGTTCGACCAGAATATCTGTTTTTTTTTTGCAAATATTAGCGATTTGAATATGAAATTTGTTTTTCTCTAAACGAAATTAAATTAGCTTAAAACAATACTAAAGATATGTTTAGATATGTATGTATGTAGTAAGTCACGCAATGTACTAATTTATGCTTTTTAATGTCTCGTTCTTTTCGTTTTTATATTTTCGTTTTATGTTAATACAATCGATTGGCGATGAATATTAATGCTTGTGCGGCTTAAAAGTGTGTGAGTACGAGTATTAATTAGACGAGTTATGCAATCGAAAGCATGGAAGGTGACAGTATTTATTTAGCAAAACTTCAATATTATTCAACAGACCAATGAACTGGCGCAGAATAAGAAAATAGTACAAATTTCAATGGATGCGAGGATTAAAGACTACTCGTAAAAACGCCTCTAAAATTGTATACATTGGCATTTTCAAATTCTGTCCGAACCACATTTTTCAAAATAATCACTGTTCTAATAATGTTACATTTTCGCTATAGTCCTTTAAAATTTTTTAGAATTTTTCACTGACATCCTTCCACTTTTCTTGGCTTGCTTTCGTTCCTTTAATATGTAGTAATGGCTCTGCATACTTAGTGCGTTGTCTCACTTTTTATTTCTCTCCCCCAGCTCCTTTTCTCTCTTGACTCTTGCGTTGCGTTCGGATTCCGACATGCGAGTACGTAATTTATTAAAAGCACGTACGTGATATGAAAACGCAGCTAAAGCGTATAAAAATGTGCTTTATGTGCTTTTAAAAAAGTGTAAGTATGTAATTGTATTAAAGGTTATAAAAAATCACTTAATCCTAGAGTACTTTGGTAAGCGTTGTGGGTTGAAAGTAATTAAAGTTATACGACTGGCAGCTCAGTATTGTACATATGTATGTAGGTAGACTATCTTAGCTAAGAAGAATATAGGTGTGGAATCTGTTAGCGAAGTAGATAACCGCATGCCTTTTAGTGTCTTTCGGAGGAACTCAAAGTTTTGTAGTCTTAAAATAACATTTAACGTCAAAGCTGATGTTCAATATTTTAGACGTTTTCGGAGTAATTCGGAGTACTTCGGAAAAACTACGAATTACTAAAATTTTCGGTGGAGGAGAATTCTTAAAAGTGTGCGCTAAACATCAAGTCTAAAAATCAACGTGAAATCTAACGAAGTTGTCTGGAATTTTAACAGCCTTTCGGAGGTTTGAATCAGTTTGTAATATTTCATGTATACATACTTACTCCGAAGAGCGCTGCAGCGGCTCAGAAACGACATGACACATCAAATGGCGTTAAAACTGCTTTTCCAAGTTGTTTGTAACAAAAGAAACGATTTCGGAGTAATTCGGAGTAATCATAAATACTCTAAAAATATCAATATATTTGAGGTCATTTAAACTATTGAACTCGACACACTGTACAAAGTGAATACAGAGCTCGAAAAATGATATTTAAGAACGCAAGGCCCTTAAACGGCTGCGCAGCTTGTAGATCCTGTTTAAAGAAATTTATAAAAGTTGAACATTTTTGGAGTAATTCGGAAAAACTCCGACAATACACTAATTATGATGAGAAAGACTTTGATTAAAAAGTTTTCGGTTGGATGCTCTTTCTCTTTAGCAATTCCATCAAAATACATATTTTCTTTTAATTTTATCAGTGGTAAATCGTTTGTGGTTTTCTGGCTTCCTGCTGGTTGCTGCTTTTAGCCATTTTCTCGCAAACAAAAAACTAATAAACATAATATAACATAATAGTAAACGTAGCTGATTTCCTCACTTAATGGATTTCGTGGGCGATGGCATTTAAAATAATTAAAAAAGACTGGACACTTTGTAGATGCTTTTTAAAGTATATTATAACATTTTGAACATTTTCGGAGTAATTCGGAGTATTTCGGAACAACTCCGAAAAATACATAAATTAATATGAGAAGTACTTTGACTAAAAAGTCTAGGGTAGGTTAGGTAGAAGTGGCTGCCAGGCCCAGAGGGCAAAAAAAAAATTTAAGGGAAACAAGGCAGTACCAAAAGCGAAAATAAAATTCCTATCAACTTCCTTACAATAAGTCATAGCTCATTGATATATTATGGAACGAATTTCCGTCATCCCTTGTCAAATTTGGTTTG
>NW_016193005.1:0-3349 GCF_001687245.7 Rhagoletis zephyria | reverse complement strand
GAACGCAATGACAATGCAATGAATTAAAAGATGAATTAATCCAATAGGTATTAATTAAAAAACCGTATTTATAGTCGGATTTGGCTCATATTTAGAACGTAAGTATATTAACTACATGAAAACGAATAGGTAACTCCAGTAAAAATGTTGCTGACAGGTGGCGCACGAGTCGATATATGTATTTGGTAAATCGGTGTTTAAGTATGGCACGATTTCGTTCATATTTGGAAAGCTTACTTTACTTTACTTTTTACTATTAACTTATCTATCAATAGATAGATATTTTTTTCTGCAGGCTTTTCAGAAAGTGCATACTTAAAAGGCTTCTAATTTGTGTTGTGCTTTTTCAGCGACACTCACTCGAGCCAGTTAAAGGAGTGAAACTTTCTTAATTGGAAAAAAGAAAAGCACTTTTCATTGGGCTTTGCGCTTTCTAGTGTTAGCTAATTTAGTGGCGAATTCTTTATGACTTTTCTTTATTATTCTTCTGCCTCTTTTATTTTATTAAGTTCAGTACACACGCACACATACACTTTACTGTTTCTCTCTCCTGTCGAAATTCATTGGCATTTTTTTTTTTTGTTTTGTTTTCTTTTGCTCAATTTTTCGTTGCAAATTCTCTGTGCGTGTGTGTGGGTGCAGTCAAACGAGATTTTTACGTCCATTTGTATTGGTGCATGTAAGCGTGTTTGCATTTTTTCATATCGTTGGCTTTTAGTTTTTGTATAAATATATGTAAGTTTGTATATCTAAATATGTGTGAATTTGTGCATGATTGTAGTGGTGTAAAAGTTATTTCAGCCGATTTTAATTGTTTTGTTGTTGTTGCGTGTTTTATTTTTATCAGTATTTTTCTTGGTTTATGCTTTTCGCTAGCGTTTATGTATTGCTTCGACGAGCTGGATTTTGTAGATATGTATGTGTTTTATGTTATAAGAATACATATGTACATACGTATATTTAGATAGATATCTTGTTAGTCGACTTTATTTTAGACTACTAAATTTACCAATACAAGTGAAAATTCTTCTTCGCTTTGTTTGCACTTTTCATTCCTATTTAGATATGGATGTGCCATTTAGTTCGATGTCCTTAACTTTTGTATAGGTTTAAGTTTTAGCTTTGTAAGCTTTGCGATAATGAAATATAAAGAATGTGAAGTAAAACCCTTAAATCGTCTTCACACTATCACTCTTTATACCCGTAACAGCAGAACACAGCGTACATGGCAACGACATGGCTGACGAGCTATCCCGGAAGAGGCGATTGCTGAATCCAAACCCGAGGACAGTTTTTCTTCATTACGTCAGGATTTTATCCTAACCTCAAAAAACCTGCCGGATATTATGTGGCAGGCATGTTTTTTGAGGCTTGGTCGGGAGTGAGAATATCTGACACTAATTTTCGATTTTTTTTTGTTGAGCTGTTGCCAATTATCGCTCAATTTCGGTGAAATTAACATGAAAATTTTCCTAGGCGAAATTAAGTAATTTCAATGTCAAACTAAGAGACAACCTTTAAGGTAGTTTCAATTTTAACCCTCAATTTCGATTTGAAATTATAGCTGTTTACACAACCATCTCTAATTAAACTTAAATTTCCATGACAGTTTGTTTATTTTTTTTTTGGTTTGTTTGTTTTGCTTTTATTTGCTTGTTATTGCGTTGGTTTTTTTTCTGCGCTGCAGTCGGTGATAGTGGTATACTTGACCAGCTTATTGAATCAGGGGAAAAATCAGACTATCCTCCATACTTCTTACGAAAGTTTTCAGGAAACTCTTACAGGTGAGGATTCCTTCTAGACAGGATTGGAGTAGGGGCACGATATTCGAGAAGAATTCCATTAAAATCTACACTGACGGTTCGAAAAAGGAATGCGGTGTGGGTGCGGCGGTGTTCTCAGAGATTTTCAATGTATTTCTCTCGTTCCAACTACTGAACTTTGCTAGCATCTTAAAAGTGGAAGTACTGGGGATTGGGAGGGCCTACAAAGCATTAGACAGAAACTGCGCAGGAGTACAAGAAGCTCTTATTTTCTCAGTAAGTCAAGCGGCACTTCTGGCACTTGCCTCATTGGTAACAAAGTCTAATGCCGTTTACTTTTCTGCCGAAAAATGTTTCCTTCTCAGTGCACTCTACGCGCAAATACTAAGAAAAGGGCAATGAGAAGGCAACATTTTTTGTAGAAACGAAAACGCTATAAAACAGTAAGAGATTGCAAATCTAAAACTAAGAAGAAAATTAAACTAAAAGAAGAACAAAAATTTAATTTAAAAAAGGTAAAATTAAATAAGTTCCTAAAAATAAAATGATATTAAAAAACATGCTTCTTGGTCAAAGAATATAACCTCTAAAACATAATAGAAAATTAAATTAATCATGAGGCATGATTTAATTTAAAGAGAACAAATACGTAAAATAAGTTTCAAAAATTAAATGAAAAAAGAACTCGAACTCGAATCTCTCGAATGGCACGCCTGTGCTTTGTTCACTCGGTCATTGCGACTGTTGAATCGACGCGAGCTAAATGATGTACCAAGTGTTTTCTCTCAAAATAGATTTTCACCACGTGTGGAGAATGAGAGAGCTTTTTTCTAAGCTAGAATAACAAAGGCTTTCGATCTATCTTGCGATCTGTGTTTCATTTGTCTTACAAAAGACTTTTTGCTATCGTAGCCAGAATTGCCCTGATAGATTCATCATTAGGGATCCCGCTAATTACGTCCGTAAACCTAGCTGACCCAAGTCGCCAAAAATCAATAAAAATTATCCAGGAATTAGGTGTATTTTAGGTGTTAATTAGGACCCCCAAAATTAATTTAGGCGTTCCACTGGTTTCCGAGAAATTCGTAAAAATGTGTGGGTCAGCTAGGTTTACGTAAACGCACACATTTTTGCGAATTTCTCGGAAACCAATGGAGCTACTAAATTAGGGTTAGTGGCATTGAAGAGCACCTAAAAGACACCTAATTTCTGCATATACATATGTAATTGAAAATTTAAAACAAAAATTTAAAGATTGTTCAACTAGGTTAACAGCGCTGTTCAGATTTACAGAATTTACTATGAAGTCGTGCGGGTACATACATTGGAGCATATTCATATTCAAAATAAAGTCGATTATAAAGATAGTTAAATTAAAAAATATGACAAAAAGTAGCAACTAACTTTAGTGTCGACTTCATTTAGGCTATGAATACGCCTTCTTCAGTTATACTCTCTTCCAGCAGAACAGATTAAATGATTTCACTGAACAGCTGATTCTGAGAGATTATGCGCTCTATGCGGAGTTCAATTACATCCCTGTTTCACATGCGCTGCTTGTCTATGCCCTGCACTGCAATGTAAGC
>NW_016193004.1:3195-3349 GCF_001687245.7 Rhagoletis zephyria | reverse complement strand
AAATTAATATACCCTTGTGCACAAGTGCGCTCGGGTATAAAAATAATCACACTGGGCCAAACACGCATGTATGTACATTAGAGTGGTCCAAAATAATAAAGTCGGAATTTCAATGCCGCCACCCCCTAGGATTGTTCTGAACCGAAAATAAATA
>NW_016193004.1:0-3092 GCF_001687245.7 Rhagoletis zephyria | reverse complement strand
AGTTTTCCATGTATTTTATATGGGGAAAAAACAAATTTTCGTAAAAATGGCATAAAACTCTTGAAAATCAATATTTTTCAATCGTAAAAATGTGGTTCTCTTCAGGAGACTTCCGATATTGATATCCAATTGTTTATTTAACCATTTTTTATGATTAAATATTTTTTATTGGTCCCCCATTGCATTTTCAAGGACCCATAAAATATAGTCACCATGAAAAAATTGTTAAAGGAACAATTGGGTATTATTACCGGGAATGTCCTGAAGATAAGAAAAGCTTTCCGATCGAAAAATATTGATTTTCAAGAATTCTACACTATTTCTACGAAAAGTTGTTTTTCCCCATATAAAATACATTGAAAACTTTGACCGCTTTGAGCAGACCCTAATTTCTTTTTATTTCAAAATAAAAAAATAGGGGTGTAATTTTTTTTGGTATAGAACAATCCTAGGGGCTGGCGGCATTGACAATGCGACCTTATTTTTTTACATACATTTTTGGACCACTTTATTGTACATACATATATGAGAATTCAAACAATGCAGTAATACACATTTTATATAAATTACAAGCAGAACCGGCGAACTTCGTTCTGCCAAAATTAATTTTTTGTATTTTTTTCTCCAACAGTTCACGTTCCTTATTTACATTTACAAAGATACGTAATAGTTTCAGTGCGTTTGAGAAACGCCGCGCCCCCTTTTTAAATAGCCCCAATTTTCTCTTAGAGTATGTGGACTGATTTCATATATCTTCATTCGAGTGTTCGAGTGCTCTACGATGAACACTTCCGCCGATATGCAGTGTGAAAAATTCGGTTTGTATGGGAGGTGCCACGCCCCTTTTATATTTTAGATTGAAACAGCGTTTGTTATTAGATTTGGAAATGCATTTTTAATGCATACTTATCGTTAGTAAAGTATGAAAAGGCCGTCTTTTACATTGCAGCCGAAATCCAAAAATACCACAACTAACTAGAATTTTTTATTCGATAAACAATGTGGGGACTTTAATTCGATGAAAGCCATCACAATAAATCTAGAAAGTGAATTTTGGTTTTTAGTTAGTTACGGCTTTTTGTATTTAAAGTGATAAGTACATTCATGTATACTTAAAAAAAAACAATCATTCGGTTGTTATGAAACAAAAACCATTTAGAACTAGTAACAAAAGATAACTATCCCCGCTAAATCACAAAATAATGCAATCGAATTTTGTTTTAATATTGTTGTTGAGTTTTGTGACACGATTATTTTATTCGGAAAAATGGAAAAAGCAACAAACTCTAAGCGGTAGAAGTTATAGCAGCTATTTCGGAGATCACCCATCACCAGAAAAAAAAAACATCCGGTTTAACGAATATTCGGCGTATATTAGCCGTAAGTTGTGATATGCCTAGTTAAGGGTGTAAATGTCATTGCTGGCTAATCCCAAGCGCTTACCAAGAAAAAAACTTATCTTGTAAACAGCTTAGAATTAATTAGAAACCAGATATATACGTTGCGAAGCGAACAACAGTAGCAAGGTTTTTTAACCGCATTCAAAAAAAGGAAGAAGTTTATCAGTTCATTGCAATATTTGTTTTTATATATGCTGGCGCATAACTTTGTTTTATTTAATTTTACCTTTGCCTTTATCCTTTTATTTATATATGTGCCTAGTCATCTTTGGTCTTTTTCTAAGTGTTATTCTTCAACTTTTTATTAGCAAATTTTTGTTAAATTAATATCATATGCATACACTCAAGAAGCACTTGTTTCAGCTCCAACCATTTCCGTTGCATCATTCCCGTTGCACCATTTCCGTGTGCAGTTTCCGTTGAATTTGCTAATTTACTCCCAACCAACGAACCGCCGCTAAAGAAGTTTCACGACAAAAAGAAAATATAGAAATCGGTTAACGTGGTCCGAAGTTATTCGGTAACATATGTACATAAAAAAAATATTCCGACGAATAGATAACCTTCTCCTTTATGTGAAGTCGGTTTAAAAGTGGGTTTTGCGCTGACATTTCACATGCTAGGGTAAATAGCCTACTCATTTACAAACAAGTAATTTTTAAAATAATATTTATAACTTGAGGAAATAATTTTGGTATATGTGCTCTTATATTTACATACACGTACATATATACAACATATTTGTGTTTATTCATAGCGTATTCTCATAGGTGGCCTGGTCAGGCTATTCCAAACAACGAAGGGCTAAAAAAATTTCACACAACGGAGGGTACCAAAAAAAAATCAGCTCTTATTTTGGCAAACTAGTTTTCGTACCCCTCGTAGCCCACACATAACAAAAAGCCAATTTTGACCACACGATCCAGCCTATGGTTGACACTTTTTTCAACCAATACAACCAGTCAGCTTCTGGTGCTTGACCCTTGTCAAATAAACACCAGACGAGCAGAAGTTAAAATGCAATTACGGTCAATGTAAATATGTATGTATGTTTGTAGTGAACAAGGCAACGTGCGCATTCGGTTAGAAAGTATTGCTAATCTAATAAGCAATTGGGCAGTTAGACATGTCAGACAGACACATAGTTGCTCGCATGCGTACGCACTTATGCAGCTACTTATGTATATTTGACTGTATGCATGTGCATATTTATGTAAACATATACGTATGTCAAACTATTCAGAAGCGACCTGGTTTTTTGGGGTCATTTTTGTCACTTTGTTGCTTTATTTGCTTTGGCGTTCTTGTTCTCCAAGTGATTTATTAAGTTTTCCTTTTTTGGCTGCCTTAAACAATAGAAATATTTACACTCTGCATTGCAGCAGCTGAGAAACCCTTTTTCCATTTTTTTGTTCTTTTGTTTTTGTGTGTTTCGTACGCCTTATCTAATTATGTAGCAAACAAGGGAAAAGAAAAGGATTTGTTTTTGTTTCTACAATAACTTAGGTCAGGTCAGTGAGCATACGAATACTGTGTGCTCGGAGAAGTGTGAACACTTTGCTTTCGTTTTTGCTTTTATTGTATGCATATTTTCTATTATACATGTAAGTATCTACATATATATATGTACATATGTATTATGTGCATAGAAAACGGTGTGTATGTAGATACCTACATCCAGTGTTGCCACTG
>NW_016193003.1:2965-3357 GCF_001687245.7 Rhagoletis zephyria | reverse complement strand
GGCCACAGGAGCTTAAAAAGACCAACTGGTCCGAAGGTAAGTAGTTTCGCACTAGTCCCAAACTGATTCCCAACTGGTTCCCGGACTGGTCCCCGACTGTATACCAACTGGTCCCACGAACTAGTTACCAACTGGTCCCAACGTGGTTACCAACTGGTCCACCTATACCTCAAGTGGTCCACAAGTCACTTCACTTACAAAGCATTCGATTTAGTTGACAATAGTCAAACTAATTTTATTTAAAGAAATGGCGTGTCGTCTATTTCCGGTGTAGCAAACGTAGTACATAGGGCGACATCTAGATGTCATCTACCTCGCCCTATTCACTATGCTTTTTTATAGGAGCTTTTCAAAGCTTTGCTTTATGGTGTCGGACACACAACATTGAAAGT
>NW_016193003.1:0-2955 GCF_001687245.7 Rhagoletis zephyria | reverse complement strand
GTTGCGCAAACAACGTGTCAATAACATATTGAAAGTGTAAATTTGTGTGATTGTTGTCTAACGGTGTTTTTCGTCTTACAAAAAAAAGTGAAGTTTTTGTTATTTTGGAGTAATCCCTACAGATTGGTAATAAAAAATTATTATATTCAACCATTTTTATTGAGCTCGAGGCCATTTTTTAAAGAAAATTTATTGTGGAAAAGCAACAATAATTGGAAAAAATGGTAGAAGTGATAGCTATTTCGGAAATCACCACATTTCCTCATCAGACTTCTTTCAGTAGGATTCGAACCGACGATCCCACTGACTCAGCCAGTTGCCTATGCACCGTGCTAAGTACGCCTTGTAAATTATCGTTTGCTTTTTTCCACTATTTTCATTTTTGTTATGCCAACACAATCAAGCGCAGCTATTCCGCTGCAATTCACTTGATCATGTGGTTGTTGGTTTTGTTGGTTTGTGCTAATAATTCTATTTTTAGAATGCTTAACTTTTAGGTGTGCTCGTCCTTAAGTTATTTGTTTTTTGTTATTTTTTGGCCTTTTAACAATTATATTCAACAATTTTATAATGAGCTCGAGGCCATTTTTTAAATAGAAAATTTATTGTGGAAAAGCAACAATATTGGTAAAAATTGTAGAAGTGTTAGCTATTTCGGAAATCACCACATTTCCTCATCAGACTTCTTTCAGTAGGATTCGAACCGACGATCCCACTGACTCAGCCAGTTGCCTATGCACCGTGCTAAGTACCCCTTGTAAATTATAGTTTGCTTCTTTCCACTATTTTCATTTTTGTTATGCCAACACAATCAAGCGCAGCTATTCCGCTGCAATTCACTTGATCATGTGGTTGTTGGTATTGTTGGTTTTTGCTAATAATTCTATTTTTAGAATGTTTAACTTTTAGGTGTGCTCGTCCTTAAGTTATTTGTTTTTGTTATTTTTTTGGCCTTTATAACAATTATATTCAACAATTTATATTGAGCTCGAGGCCGTTTTAAATGAAAATTTTTATTGTGGAAAAGCAGCAATAATTTGAAAAAATGGTAGAAGTGATAGCGAAATAGCAGGAAATCACCACATTTCCTCATCAGACTTCTTTCAGTAGGATTCGAACCGACGATCCCACTGACGCAGCCAGTTGCCTATGCACCGTGCTAAGTACGCCTTGTAAATTATCGTTTGCTTTTTTCCACTATTTTAATTTTTGTTATGCCAACACAATCAAGCGCAGCTATTCCGCTGCAATTCACTTGATCATGTGGTTGTTGGTATTGTTGGTTTTTGCTAATAATTCTATTTTTAGAATGTTTAACTTTTTAGGTGTGCTCGTCCTTAAGTTATTTGTTTTTGTTATTTTTTGGCAACAATTATATTCAACAATTTTTATTGAGCTCGACATTCTAAGTCTGAAATTTTCCAATTATTGGTGCTTTTCCACAATTCATTTTCTTTAAAAAACGGCCTCGAGCTCAATAAAAATTGTTGAATATAATAATTTTTTATTACCAATCTGTAGAGATTACTCCAAAATAACAAAAACTTCAATTTTTTTGTAAGATGAAAAACACCGTTAGACAACAATCACACAAATTTACACTGTTTATTTCATAAGTTTCATGTGAATTTTGTTTATAAAGTTGGAATAATTAAAGGAACATTTTAAATGGAAAACAAAAGTATAAGTGAGTTGAAAAAATGGTAGAAGTGATAGCTATCTGATGAGGAAATGTGGTGATTTCCGTAATAGCTTTCACTTCTACCATTTTTTCAAATTATTGTTGTTTTCCACAATAAGTTTTCATTAAAAAAAACGGCCTCAAGCTCAATAAAAATTGTTGAATATAATTGTTATAAGGCCATAAAATAACAAAAACAAATAACTTAAGGACGAGCACGCCTAAAATTTAAACATTCTAATAATAGAAATATTAACAAAAACCAACAACCACATGATCAAGTGAATTGCAGCGGAATAGCTGCGCTTGATTGTAACAAGTGAAATAGTGGAAATAAGCAACAAGAATTAGCAAGGCGAACTTAGCACAGTGCGTAGGCAACTGGCTGAGTCAGTGGGATCGTCGGTTCGAATCCTACTGAAAGAAGTCTGATGAGGAAATGTGGTCATTTGCGAAATAGCTATCACTTCTACCATTTTTCCAAATTATTGTTGCTTTTCCACAATAAGTTTTCATTAAAAAAGTTGTTTGAAGTTTGGCTGCTAGGATGTTCGAAAAAATAATAACTTTCTTCGGTTGTCAACCATGTTGCAAAAAGTTATTGCTGTTGATATTTGCAAAAGTTACATGAAACTCTTAGAAGAAAAAACGCTTCTTTTTTTGCAATTATTTATCAAAGAAAGGCGAGAATTATGGAAAACAATTTGGAAAGGATGCTGAAATATTTAGATCTGAAAACATTGCGTTTCTTGCTGATGAAGTGCTTTTTGAAATCAAAAAGCCAACTGTGTCGACCATCAACCGGATTCTAACTTTCGTTATAGCTAAAATATGCTAAAATCCGAAAGTTAAATTTTGTCCTCCTTTCGCTAAAAATAGATTAGCCTAACACCCGTATGCTGTAATCCGAAAGTTCGTAGTTACGAATTCGTAGCTCTGTTCCGAAAATTCGAAAATTGGAATACTATAATCCGATCGTAACTATCAACGGCGTTGCCAACTAAAATAGTGAAATGCGAAGTTCTAATCAGCCGCTTTGACTGAAACAAATCAAAATAAATATAATCGCAAGTGAATAATTAAATTTAAAAAAATTAGTTTAATCATTATTTGCAAATACTTGTCCTTAATTAAGTAGAATACAAAGGATTCAGTGGTCGGTGCACTTTTGTCCCAGGAGGAAGAACAGCTACCAGTTGCATTAATATACAAAGGAGATAGCTAAGAGATTGTTCGGATCCATCTAGCTTATATGATAAAATGTAAGCTCCCTC
>NW_016193002.1:1711-3349 GCF_001687245.7 Rhagoletis zephyria | reverse complement strand
GTCTCCTCTTGAGTTTTCGATTAACAAATAATCTGAAATGATTTACGCAGGTTGTTGCCTAAATTTTATCATTCATATGCTTATACGTAAATACGTAGTTAGGTGTTAACAGTAACTCAAGAAATTGGCTGCGTTTTAATTGCTCTCCGTTTTACTTTGTATAATTTTGTATGTTGAGGGCTGCCAAGTCGGCGATTTCTCAATGCCTTGATGGGCGCTATGTGTCACATAAATGTCAACAAAGTTTTTCAAAGTAATGCGATAAGTAGGTAAGCATTTATTAAGGCATTGACAAATCGTTCCTTCGACTGCCAACGTCATGATTGCTTTTTTAACTTTTCTCATTTAGATATTGAAACGAAACATCCACCGATGTTGCAAACCTTCGAGTCTTAACAAGTTACTTGTAATAAACTTTCCACGTTTTCAGATCATAAAGCTATGTATCCATCTAAATCTATAAATCTTATCTAAATATCTTTAAACAATTGTAAAAGTGTTACTTCATAAAACAATCCATACAATTTTTTTTTGAATAATTAAACATATAATTGCTGAACTTTAAGATGCTTTGTGCTCTGATTTTCGAGATAAACAGGAAAAGCACATTGTTATCGGGTTTCAAACAGAAAGAATATCTTCATTTACTTGATGTATGTACGTATCTACATACATATATACGTATATGTGACCTGGTCTACGAAAAGGGAGCTCACGTGCAAAAACTAGTTTTCTGTGAAAAAGCTGTTAAAAGTAAGCAACTCGTTTCGTCAGTTTCTCATTATCTCGTTAATTGTTCTCCGCGCCGGACGTCCAGTAAGTGTTGTTGTTGGTCCAGTAAGTGTTGTTGTTGGTCCAGTAAGTGTTGTTGTTGGTCCAGTAAGTGTTGTTGTTGGTCCAGTAAGTGTTGTTGTTGGTCCAGTAAGTGTTGTTGTTGGTCCAGTAAGTGTTGTTGTTGGTCCAGTAAGTGTTGTTGTTGGTCCAGTAAGTGTTGTTGTTGGTCCAGTAAGTGTTGTTGTTGGTCCAGTAAGTGTTGTTGTTGGTCCAGTAAGTGTTGTTGTTGGTCCAGTAAGTGTTGTTGTTGGTCCAGTAAGTGTTGTTGTTGGTCCAGTAAGTGTTGTTGTTGGTCCAGTAAGTGTTGTTGTTGGTCCAGTAAGTGTTGTTGTTGGTCCAGTAAGTGTTGTTGTTGGTCCAGTAAGTGTTGTTGTTGGTCCAGTAAGTGTTGTTGTTGGTCCAGTAAGTGTTGTTGTTGGTCCAGTAAGTGTTGTTGTTGGTCCAGTAAGTGTTGTTGTTGGTCCAGTAAGTGTTGTTGTTGGTCCAGTAAGTGTTGTTGTTGGTCCAGTAAGTGTTGTTGTTGGTCCGGTAAGTGTTGTTGTTGGTCGGAATATTATTATAGTTCATCGTGTAAGTTGCTAGTGTGGAACATTTAAAAAAGTAACACTGAAGAAGTGACGTTTACTGTTTCTGTTGATTATCGTCTTCGCATTTCGCATGAAATGAAACATGAGTGTTGATGAGGAGTTCAGTGCCGTATACGGACAATATTTCCATGAAAAGGATGATGAAAACGATGATGAAAACTGTGAAGATGTTCTCAAACAAGACGAGGAACCAGGTCCATCTTCCTCAGGAGATGAT
>NW_016193002.1:0-1379 GCF_001687245.7 Rhagoletis zephyria | reverse complement strand
AAAATACATGAACTACTCAGCATTATTAGTTTTGGCCCATAATACGTTTTTCTAGTGTATAATCATGTCTTTATAGCTTATAATTCAATGTATTTTGTTCATTACCAATAAATTATATTTTGTCGTATTTTTACTCTTCTTTCTCTACATTTTTAGTACACTTCTAAGCAAGTTAGGATTTTCTGCTTTTCACCACGTGAAAAAGCATCTCATCTTCCATCCGAATCAACCAAAAAGTGAAAATTGATTTTTTGACACCTAAGCCCCCTTTCCGTAGACCAGGTCACATATACTTATTTTTTAGATGAACTATATCCCATTCGCGGCTGAGAAATTTTGTCAGACGGTGCAATCAAATGGTAATCAATGGTATTGGGATATTTATTGTGAGTCACTATAATTAATGAGTTTAGTTTTTATAGAAGGTTTCCATAGATCTTCGTAACTCTAAATGCCGTACGCTTACAAATATAATTTTATGGTATTTTAAGCAATTAACAGCTAATTTGAGCAGTTGATTTAGCAAGAAAAGAATTGTCACCCTATTTATTCACATGCATGCATGTATGTATGTATGTACATATGTACGTTTTACTCAAAAATTTACTACCGGAAAATTATTGCGCACCAAATTATTGCGTGGAAAATTTATTTCTATGTACATACAAATATTTCATGACTTTTTGCGCTATCCAATTTTACATCTGGTAACTGCGAATGCATTAAATCTAGAGTCTAGAAAATTGGCCAGTTCATTATTGCGATTGGTTAGTATTCGGTTTAGTTCACGCGTTGATTAACAGCGATGACAAACGAATTATCGAAATAACAGAAATCTTTCTCTCGTTTATTCGGTTGGTAATTTTGGGTTATTATCAAAGTTTCTATTTTTTTTTTTGTTTATGATATTAAATTGCAATGCACACCAAATATTGATGAAGGGTATGAGTGTCCCTTACAATATTACACTTGTTTTATTATTTTTATTTGTGAATAAAATTTTGTGTTACTCATACGCCATGTTGTTCGAATGTGGAACTCGTAGTTTTGAAATGTAATGTTTTGCTGTGGACAAATATTTTTTCTTTACTAAATAATTGCATATTAGGTTGCCTTTAGCGTTAAGTAAATAATTATAAATATATTTTTTAATACCACAGGTTTTACTTAATCGTCACAAGAAGTATTTTTGTAACCAGGCCTGCCAATTTGGTTACAAAAATGGCAATTTTTGCTCTATTTTACTTCAAATGGCACGTAATTTTTCAGTTTGGCACAATGTGCCAAAACGGCTCTTTTGAAAAATAGTAAAAATTTAATATATTTTTTTAAATCCATCGCGTATTTTACTTTATCATCAATTAAAATTTTCTAAAATT